>NC_064813.1:66554956-66570039 GCF_023721935.1 Panthera uncia | reverse complement strand
AGGGGGGATAAGGCTTTTTTTTGTCAAGAGAGTTAAGTACATAGCTTTACCGTTTATAATAGAAATAAATGAAAGCTGGGATGCCTAGATTGCTCAGTGGTTAAGCCTCCGACTTCAGCTCAGGTCATGATCTTACGGTTCCTGAGTTTAAGCCCTGCGTCGGGCTCTGTGCTGACAGGCTCAGAGCCTGGAGCCTGCTTCGGGTTCTGTGTCTCCCTCTCTCTCTGCCCCTCCACTGCGTGAGCTCTCGCTCTGTCTCAAAAATACACATTTTTTGGCACAAAAACAGACACTCAGATCAATGGAACAGAACAGAGAACCTAGAAATGGACCCACAAACATACGGCCAAATAATCTTTGACAAAGCAGGAAAGAATATCCAATGGAATAAAGACAGTCTCTTCAGCAAGTCGTACTGGGAAAACTGGACAGCGACATGCAGAAGAATGAACCCGGACCACTTTCTTACACCACACACAAAAACAAACTCAAAATGAATGAAAGACCTCAATGTAAAACAGGAAGCCATCAAAAGCCTCAAGGAGAAAGCAGGCAAAAACCTCTTTGATCTTGGCCATCGCAACTTCTTACTCAACATGTCTCCAAAGGCAAGGGAAACAAAAGCAAACATGAACTATTGGGACCTCATCAAGGTAAAAAGCTTCTGCACAGTGAAGGAAACAATCAGCAAAACTAAAAGGCAACCGACAGAATGGGAGAAGATATCTGCAAACGACCTATCAGATAAAGGGTTAGAATCCAAAATCTAGAAAGAACTTGTCAAACTCAACACCCAAAAAATAAATAATCCAGTGAAGAAATGCGCAAAAGATATGAATAGATACTTTTCCAAAGAAGACACCCAGATGGCCCACCAACACATGAAAAGATGCTCAACATCACTCATCATCAGGGAAACACAAATCAAAACCACAATGAGATGCTACCTCACACCTGTCAGAATGGCTCACATTAACAACTCGGGCAACAACAGATGTTGGTGAGGGTGCGGACTGCTGGTGGGAATGCAAACTGGTGCAGTCGTTCTGGAAAACAGTATGGAGGTTCCTGAAAAAATTAAAAGAACTACCCTACCACCCAGCAATTGCACTGCCAGGTATTTATCCAAGGGATACAGGTGGGCTGTTTCGAAGGGACACATGCACCCCATGTTTATAGCAGCGCTGTCGACAACAGCCAAAGTATGGAAGGAGCCCAAATGTCCATCGATGGATGAATGGATAAAGAAGATGTGGTCTATATATACGATGGAGTATTACTCGAAATCAAAAAGAATGAAATCTTGCCATTTGCAGCTACGTGGATGGAACTGGAGGGTATTATGCTAAGTGAAATTAGTCAGAGAAAGACAAAAATCATAGGACTTCACCCATATGAGGACTTTAAGAGGCAAAACAGATGAACAAAAGGGAAGGGAAGCAAAAATAATATAAAAACAGGGAGGGGAACAAAACATAAAAGACTCTTAAATACGGAGAACAAACAGGGTTACTGGAGGGGTGGTGGGAGGGGGGATGGGCTAAATGGGCAAGGGGCACTAAGGAATCTACTCCTGAAATCACTGTTGTGCTATATGCTAACTTGGATGTAAATTACACAATAAATGAATTAATAAAAAAAAATAACTGCTGACAGGGAAGGACTTAAAAAAAGAGATAAACATTTAAAAAGAAAAAAATAAATGAAAGTTCCACGCACTAAAAAGTCCTCTCCAAGCTCAATGCTGATACTTGGTGTCCCTCCAAGGGCCAAGCGCTACAAGATAAATCCCCTTTGCCTAGAATTCGAGTCGGGGTTAAAGACCGCTAGCACTGCACACAAGAACCCGAAAACGGGACCGAGGTTAGAATCACACCTCCCTTTCCCGCCAGCACCAGGAGCAGCAGCCGAGGTCCCCCCCTCCCGGCGGCCCCGCCCCCGCAGTTCCGGGTGAGGGTGACCACGTGCTTGTCGCCCATAACAACCCCGCGCTGCTCCCGCCCCCGGGCTGGGGCTGGCGAGCGACGGCCGCCTGCACCCGTGGGCCCTTGGAGGCAGTCTGAGCGACAGCCGAGATGGCCAACTGACGTGGCAGGCGCGATCCAAGGCGGGACGCTGCGTGCGGAAGCCGCCCGGGGCCGTGCGGGAGCGGAGGGCGCCGGCCGGGAAGGCAGGTGGGGACCCGGGGCAGCTGGGCGGGCGGGGGCGGGGTGGCGGGGACGGGGACAGCAGGCCAGAAAGGGTGCGGGCCCCGGCGGTCCCGGCGCCTGAGCTCGGCCCGCGGCGGAGGGAGGGGCCGCGTTTAAAGGGGGGGGGGGGGGGGGGGCGAGACGCTTAAAGGGACCTGTCCCCAAAGAGGAGAGAGATTTAAAGGTGCAGGCTGCCGGGCTGTCGCCGGCCAGGGGGGGCCGAGCTCGGCGCGCAGGAGACCTATGTAAAGTGGTAGGTGCTCGGGAGACCAGGACGCTTTAAGGAGACCAGAGCCAAGCTTGTGAAGAGGCTGGGATGGGGTGAGAACACGTCCGTCGAAGGCAGGGATAAAGGAGTCGCTTGTCAAGGGCCCGGCGAGGTCTCCCTCTAAGGAAAAAAGAACGTGCACTCCTGCTCTCCCCCAATGTCCTTTCTGGCTCCTCCAGGTTCCCTTGACCCCGGACCCCCCTGTTCCCAGGCTATGGCCCCCAGTGCCCTGTAGACCTGGCGCGACTCCCGTGCTTTCGACCCCCATTTGGGGCCCTGGGTGGCTACTGGAGGGCCTTGCAGAGGGGCAGAGAAGGCAGGACCATGGCATCTAGGGCCTCTGAACCTCCCTCAGGGCGCAGCGTGACGGCGGGCATCATCATTGTTGGAGATGAGATCCTCAAGGTGCGTCTGGGACAGAAGGGGGGTGTGTGGCATGCTTCTGTCCTTAAGATCCTGCTGCACGATCTGTTGAGGGAAGGCAGGCCAGGGCGGGAGCCCCCTTGCTGTCGTGGAGTCCTGGAGTGAGCCCAGGATGTTAGAGGGAAAGTGACCCTTGTGCTTTCCATCACTGTGTTGAAAACTTGTAGCAAGGTGGCTTCAGTTTGTCCAGCAACTTGATAGGAGTAGGAGGGGCTTCACAGAAATGACGGGGAGTCCGACTTGTGAAGGGGGTACAGGTGCATGTGTTATTGAAGAGTTACAGCCAGCCTGTTTGGAAAATGACCCAAGGCACTTGGCAGAGTGAGTAAGCGAAATAGAAGGAAACTACTGGACGGAAGAAATCCGTCGGATTCTTCTGAGCAATTGAGGGAAATCTTGTTAAAGGTCATGGTAGGCATCGGGTTTGAGGTAGTGATCTTGACCCCTCCTTTTTGAGTGCTTACTAGGGCCCGCGACTGTGCTTCTAGATCACATGTGCGGTTTTACTAACCCTTAGAACAATCCCCTGAGGTTCAATACTTTTATTATAAATGTCAATTAATAGATTATGAGACCGAGAAGCTAGCTTGTCCAAGGTTCCATAGCCAGGAGGTGGTGGGGGGGGATTCCAACCTGAGTCCCTCTTACTCCAAGTAACCCCTGTCCGCTAAGCCCTCTGGAGAGAAGTCGAAGGAGAAGGGGCTGCAAAGGAAGATCGTGTGCACACCGCAGGCAGCCTCAAATGTTCTGCAAAGGAATGTGAACTTTATTCTGTATATGTTTGGAAACAACACAGGGCTTTTGAGCCCAAGAGTGATGCAATCCCAGTAACACATTAGAAAGGTTAGTCAGAAGGCACTGGGCAGAGCGCTGGGGCTGGCGGCCGGGAGCCTGGCCAGGGGGCCTCGACAATGTCCAGATGACAGGTGCCAAGGACCTACCCGGCGGCAGTAGGGACCAAGAGAAGAGAGCAGATGGGGAGACATTTCAGTACACTTGACGGTAGGAGGACCTCACTGGCGGTGGACAGTGTCTGGGGAGGCCACTGGCCAAAGTGACAACGGCCAGGAATACGGCAGAGATGCCCGATAGGTAGGCAGAACCAAGGAGCTGAAACCGTCAGGGTCGGGGAGGAAGTGGATGGGTCGTCCACATAGAATTGGCCACCGAATCCTCAGGCATAGATGAGGTCAAGGTCAAAGCACGGAGAAGGAGGCCCAAGGTGGCTCATGCGACCCCCGGCTGTTCACCTGGATTTTCTCACCCTCGTACCCAGTCCAGGCTTTAGAGCCTCACGAGGCAGCGTCCCCCAAAAGAGCACGATGCCCCACACGGCTGTCACCCCTTCCCCTTTGGCCTCGAGTCCTGCAGCACTGACACTCTCATCGTCCCCATCTCATCTCCCAGGGACACACTCAGGACACCAACACCTACTTTCTATGCCGGACACTGCGCTCCCTGGGGGTCCAGGTGTGCCGGGTCTCTGTCGTACCCGACGAGGTGGCCACCATCGCGGCAGAGGTCACTTCTTTCTCCAGCCGCTTCACCCACGTCCTCACGGCAGGGGGTATCGGCCCCACTCACGATGATGTGACCTTTGAGGCGGTAGCACAGGCCTTCGGGGATGAGCTCAAGCCGCACCCCGAGCTAGAAGCGGCCATCCGAGCCCTCGGAGGGAAGGGCTGCGAGAAGCTGTCCGTAGTGCCCTCCTCCGCCCGCCTGCATTACGGCACAGACCCTCACACGGGCCGGCCCTTCAAGTTCCCGCTGGTCTCCGTCCGAAATGTCTACCTCTTCCCAGGCATTCCCGAGCTGCTGCGGAGGGTGCTGGAGGGGCTGCAGGGGCTGTTCCGAAACACAGCGGTGCAGTTCCACCTGCGGGAGCTGTACGTGGCCGCCGACGAGGCCTCCATCGCCCCCGTGCTGGCTGAGGCGCAGGCCCACTTTGGGCGCAGGCTCGGCCTGGGCTCCTACCCCGACTGGGGCAGCAACTACTATCGGGTGAAGCTGTCCTTGGACTCGGAGGAAGAAGGGCCGCTGGAGGAGTGCCTGGCCTACCTGACTGCCCGTCTGCCCCCGGGATCGCTGGTCCCCTACGTGCCCGACGCCGTGGGGCAGGCCAGGGAGGCTGTCTACCAGCTCGCAGAATCAGGTAGGGGCCTGGGGGGAGTGGGGGCTGCACGTGCCCACCCCACCCCTGCCCAGGTCTCGGGAACGTAGGGTCTGAGAGAGGGGGGATAGCTCCGGTGCCGCCGGTCATTCTTCCAGTAAATGTCAACCTGGTGCCCGCTCCTGCCAGCACTGTGCTGGGTACCTCGGACCGAGCTCAACAGGACAGTGTGTTACACGCCACGGCCTTCTGGGCCGGCAGTGTAACAAGAAAGGTAGGCGTCAGGCACGAGACGTCGGTCTCAGCGGCCTCCACGGTGGGGAGGTCAGCCTTGACCCGGGCGTATGTACGTTAAATACAGTCTGCTGGGCGAGTGTCGGACATGTGGGCCGATGAGGAGGACTGGGCCCCACCGGGAGGTGGGCGAGAGCAAACAGGATGGGGTTTAGGGGAACGAAGGAGAGCAGGGCCCCCCCGAGGGAAGACACTGAGGTGAAGGGTTCTGAATGGCAGGCCGGGACAGACTCTGAAGGGCATGTAGGACTCCGGCCTTTACTCTGGGAACACTGGGAAGCCTGGAGAGGCTTCAGGCCAGGGCAGTGTGGCGCCCCCCCCACATTGCCCTCTGACGGCCACGTGTACGTATCTTCTTGTCTGTCTCCTTGCAGGGTCTTCTCTGGGGGGGAAGGTGGCAGGCGCCCTGCAGACCATTGAGACGGCCCTGGCTCAGTACGACCTCAGCCACCTTTGCGTGGGCTTCAATGGAGGCAAGGACTGCACGGCCCTCCTGCACCTCTTCCACGCGGCCGTGCAGAGGTGAGCCCACGCCCCGGGGCGAAGGCAGCAAGGAGGGAGAGGGCGGCCAGGTGTGGTTTGGGAGGGAGGGAGCCGTGGTGACCTCTCCGCGCTCTTCCCCCGCCACGTTGACTGAGCATCTGACATCTGGGTGGCCCTGGGTGGCCCTGGGTGGACGTGTAGGCCACCGGCCCTGAGCACAGGGAGGTCACAGTCCATCCAGGAGCAGAGAGAACAGTGTGCGAGCTCTCTGGGGACATTGCTCGGCCAAGCCTGTGCGTCCTCCCCTCCCCAGGACACGCCCCGATACTCAGGAGCCCCTCCAGATCCTGTACGTCCGCAACATCTCCCCCTTCCCCGAGCTGGAGCAGTTCCTACAGGACACCATCAAGAGGTACGGAGGGCCTGGAAGTGTGGGCTCCGGGTGCGGCTCAGCAGTGCCCGCTTCTGACCCCCGCCCCTCCCCTCCTCAGGTATAATCTGCAGGTGCTGGAGGCCGAGGGCCACATGAAGCAGGCCCTGTGTGAGCTGCAGGCCCGGCACCCCCGGCTGGAGGCCGTCCTGATGGGCACCCGCCGCACCGACCCCTACTCCTGCAGCCTCCACCCCTTCAGCCCCACCGACCCTGGCTGGCCTGCCTTCGTGCGCGTCAACCCGCTGCTGGTAACGGGGAGGGGGCCGCAGCGCCTCCCGTCTCCCGACCCCTGTCGCTCATCGCGTGAGGGACCCCCATCACCCAAGGGAGGCTGTGCTGCTCGGCCATTCAGCTTTCTGACCATTCTGTATGGAGCACCGATTCAGTGGCTTGTGCTTTCTACCTTTAGGCCTGCGCTGCCCAGGATGGCACCCACTAGCCTTGTATCGATACTCAAATTACAACCTACTGAAATGAAAGAAAGACCCCAAGCCGGTCCCTGGGGGGTGGCTTGGGGGTGGAGGGAGACGGGCAAAGGTTTCCGTTTTGCGTTGTGTGGCCGCACCCAGCAGGCTGTGCCGGAGAATCCCAGAGAATCCCACAGGAGGCCTCCCTCAGAGCCGGGGAAGCAGAAGAGCTCTAGGCGGGCCCCTGCCCAGGCGGCAGGCCGCGGTGTGGGAGGGGGGACTTTGTGACCCCACCCCACTCTGACCCCCAGGACTGGACCTACAGAGACATCTGGGACTTCCTGCGGCAGCTGTTTGTCCCGTACTGTGTCCTATATGACCGAGGGTAAGGGTGCTGGGAGAGGACGGGTGTCGTGGGCGTGGGGACGAGGTGGGGGCGCTGCGGTGGGGAGAGCCTGCCCCGAACTCGCCTGCCTCCTCCCTGCTCCAGCTACACGTCGCTGGGGGGCCGCGAGAACACCGTGAGGAACCCGGCCCTGAAGTGCCTGAGCCCGGGGGGCCAGCCCACCTACCGGCCAGCCTACCTCCTGGAGAACGAAGACGAGGAGAGGAACTCTCGCACGTGACCCCGAGCAGCCAGAGGGAGGCCGCCCTGGGGTGTCCCCTGTCAATAAACCGCCTCTTGCGTGCCCGGTGCTCTGCCTGTGTCTTCCTGCTCCAGGGGACGGGATGGGAGAAGCAGACATGGGCCGGGCTCTGCCAGCTCCCGGCTGGCAGCGCTCCCTCTGAGGAACAGGGGCGGTGGGGGGGCAACAGGGGGACGTGCTGGGGGGACGTACACAGAACACTCGGCAGGAGCCCACCGGAGGGCAGGGTCGGGAGCCACGCCAGCCCCTGGGGGAGAGGCACCCCGGGCAGGACGCCGAGGTTTGGAGAGCCAGTCTGGGAGAAGGGAAGCTGGGCTGGCCCGGCTGCGGAGGACAGAAGACGGGGTGGCTGGCCCACCCCCCCTGCCCTAACCCAGCCCCCACCCCTGCCCATGGAGGCTGACTCAGCCCATTCGTGGGCCCAGAACCATCCCTGTGCTAGACCCCGGGGCCTTTGTCCCCATAGTCATGAGGTCTGAGGGGGTGGGGACGCTGCTGATAAAAGGCCCGCGAGACCGCTCTGTGGGCCTCAGAGCTGCGGCCCGTATGCAGCCCCGGACACAGCCCCTCGCCCAGGCCCTGCCTTTCTCCTTCAGAAGGGCCCTGTGGGGCACCGGGTTCCAGGTGCCGGTCATGAAGACGGGCACAGGATGGGAGGGCCTGCAGCAGACCCTGAAGGAAGTTGCCTACATCCTCCTCTGCTGCTGGTGCATCAAGGAACTGCTGGATTGATGCCCCCGGGACCGCCCCCGCCCCGCCCGCCCCCGCACCGCTCAGGTGGGCCTGGATCCGCCCCTTCCCCTCCCGCCCCCGCACCCCGCACCGCTCAGGTGGGTGGCCAGGGTCGCAGACCCAGGCGCAGGGCCACAGCTTCTGTGACAGAGCCCGCCTCCCAGCTTCCTGTTCTCTCCTCCAGCGCCGAGCCCAGCCCCCGTCGAGCACCACCACCCCCCCCCCACCCCCGGCCCCCACCTCCAGGCCAGCTGTGCTTGACCAACGATGGGCCACAAACAACGGGGGAAGTATGGACCCTGCTTCGAGTTTGTGCCATGTGCCAGCCTCCGTTCCCGCCCCCACCTCTGCTGGACCTCCGGTGCAGGTGCTCGGGAGCTGCCTGGCTGCTGGCCGGGACCCGGATAAGACTGCCGCGGGACCCGCACCGTGAGCCCACCGGCCCAGATGGTTGATTTTTCTGTACTCAGTGCCAGGAATGGGCTGAGGATCACAAAACTGTGTGTGCGTGCATGTGTGTGCATAAATGTATATGTATATATATATATATATATGTATGTATGTATATACATATACCATCTGCTGTGTGCCAATCCTGGTGCTCTGAACACATCAGTGAACAAAACAGGCCCCTGTACTCACAGAGCTTACGTTCTGCTGGGCAGAGGCAGGAAATAAGATGTAAACAAAAAATAAGGATATAGATGTTCTATATAAAATAAATAGGCCTTGAGGCCAAACGTGCTAAATGTCTAAAAGGGACTCCAAACAACTCAGCACTGAAAGGGTCTTGGAGCCAGAGCCAGCGTTCAGACCAGGGAGGGAAGGAGATGGGCGCCGGGACGGCCTGGTCGGTTGAGCGTCCGACTCAGGTCATGATCTTGCGGTTCATGGGTGCGAGACCCTCGGCAGGCTCTGTGCTAACAGCTGGGAGCTGGCTTTGGATTCTGCTGCCCCTCCCCCACTCACACTCTGCCTCTCTCTCTCTCTCTCTCTCTCTCTCAAAAATAAACATTACCAAAAAATCATTTTTAAAGAAGGGAGGGAAGGAGGTTGTCCTGGATACAACCCACACCGAAAACCAGGTTTTCCGACTCGCTGGTTGGGGAGGGTGGAGGGTGGAAAGCCCAGGTTCCTCCCAACCGGTGGGTAGGGAGGGGTCCGGCTTGGGTGGGGTCCCGCGCCTTAAGCCAGGAACTCAAATAGAAGACGTGGCCTGGCCAGCTCCCTGCCTTGAGGATCTTGGGAGAAGCCCTGGGCCCTTGCTAGCCCCAAGCCCACGGGAAGTCGGGCCCCGCTCCCCCTGGTCACACATGAGGCTGCAAGAGAAAGGCACCTGGGTGGCCGCGCAGGTTCCTCAGGCTTGTCACCGTGCACAAGCACAAACAGCCAGAATGAGCACCGCTCCCTCTCTTCCCCTCGGCAGCCGAAACACACGCTGCCCCTGAATCACGCCCAGCAGTGGCCACACGTCAGCCACTGACACCATCCTGCTCACACTTCCCGACACGCCCACTCAGCCCCCCACAACCGCAGAGCCTCTTGGGGCCAGTTGTTGCCCCCTCCCTTCCGTCCTGGGGCACAAGCCTGGAGACGGGTGTGTGGGACTCTCTCCTCACCCCAGGGACCAGCTTTTCCCAGACTTGTTAGTGAACTCCTTTTCCTCTGGGTGTGTTTTGTCTCTCTTGGTAAAGGTGACCCATACCTAGAGTAAGCAGTTCTGGTGAGAAGTGACCCCCCCCCCCCAACAACCACTCTCCCCGCTGGGGTGGCTCAGATTCAGCAGCCCCTGGGAGGGCATTCGGGAGAGAGTGCTGCACGCGCCTCGCCCTCCTCTTCCCTCGTTCGTGCAACAAATGTTAGGGAGCACCCGCTGTGTGCCAATCCCCGTGCTCCCGGCACCACCGCGGTGAGCAAAACAGGCCCCAGGACTCACGGAGCTTCCGTTCCAGTGGGCAGAGACAGGAAATAAAATGTAAACAAAACAATGGGAACATAGCTGTGATTAGAAGATGCGGGCTATGAGCTGGGGTGGGTGTGAGGCAGGTCGTGACGTGCCAGTGGCTCAGGGCAGGCTTAATAGCAAGAGCAGTGGAGAGAAGGGCTGGCCTGCGCGCGTACACATTCCTTTTTTTTTTGTTTTTTTAAGAGTTTTTCTATTTTTCAGTAATATCTGGCCCCAACATGGGGCTCGAACTCACAACCCCGAGACCGAGAATCACGCACTCTGCGGACTGAGCCAGCCAGGCACCCTGAGCCCGGAGGAATTCTCGGAGTTGCTAACATGGTCTCCACACGGCGCTGCCCCCTGGTTTTTCCCCTCCGACGAGGCAGGGACTCCGCAGGGGGCACACACGGAGCCTGCTCCCTCTTTCCTGCGGCAGCGTGGTTCTCCATAGTACTCCCGCTCAAGGTAGTCTTTATCCAGGGAGCTTGGCGACCTTCAGGCCTGCAGAAAATGCAGGTAGGTCAGCCTTCTCGCCGGGTCCCTTCAGAGCCCACCTCACCCCAGGACACAGCAGTGGGAAGAGGTAAGAGCTTGAATCCAACCAGAGAGAGGTTAGCGGTGGAGGACACAGAATTCACCTTTCCACACAAGTGTGGGGCTCCTGCCTCCCCTCACAGCCTGCACCCCTGCTTGGTCGGCCCGTCCCTGACTCGAGCTCTGGCCTTCTGCCTCCCTTTTCCTTTCTTTCTTTCTTTTTCTTTTTTTTTTTCTAATTTTTTTTGTTTGTTTGTTTACTTATTTTTGAGATAGAGAGAGAGCATGAGCAGGGGAGGGGCAAAGAGGGAGAAGGAGACAGAATCCAAAGCAGGCTCCAGGCTCAGAGCTGTCAGCACAGAGCCCCAGGCGGATATCGAACTCGTGATTTGTGAGATCAGGACCTGAACCCAAGTCGGACGCTTAATCCACTGAGCCATGCTGGCGTCCCCAGCATGTTTGACTTTTATATTTAGGAGGGGAAAAAACTGTTTTTCATGTTTATTTACTTTTAGAGAGATAGAGTGTGAGCAGGGGAGGGGCAGACAGAGAGGGAGACAAAGAATCGGAAACAGAATCCAGACTCCGAGCTGTCAGCCCAGAGCCCCCCCCCCCCCCCCGACGGGGTCCAACTCACGAACCCTGAGGTCATGACCTGAGCCGAATTGGGACATTTAACTGATTGTGCCTCCCAGGCGCCCCTCTCCCTTTCCTTTCTCAGACCCCACTCCCACTGAGCCACCGAGCAGGGACAGGGCCTCGGGCTGGATCCTAGAGTCAGAGTTCTGAGCACAAGCGCCCTCGACAGCAGAGGGGATATCTGGCGAAGGCCACCAGGGAAGCGGTAGGTGTCGGAAGGCAGGGCCCAGGAAGTTGACGGAGAGAGAAGAGGAGAGACTGCGGGTGGCCCAAGAGGAGTGTCGGCCCTCAAGGGAGCCCTGAGAGTGGAAAGTATGGGGCAAGGAGCGGGGAGGATAAGAAAAACCGTGTATGCCGTTCTGAGAACCCTTGCCACACTACAGTGTTGGACACTTACACAAGCCCGCTTGAAAAGTAGGCTGGACAAGGGCAACTATCCCAGGTTAGCTTGAAAGAAACAGGCCAAGAGAGGCGATGTGACCCGCTGAAGGCCAAACCCACAGTACACCGCAGTGCGGTAGTCAGCTGGCGAACCCCGATTTTCTCGTCTCATATTCGGGGCTCCTCTGGGCCAGCCAGACTTCCTCTTCTGATAGTGCACTTCGGGTGGTGGCCTGGTGGCCTGGGGGCGGGGCCAAGCGTGCAAAGGTGTGGGGAGGACTCCCGCTCCCATTCTGCACCCACTCCACCTCCCCCCCCACACCTCCACTCTCAGCCGGCCTTCCTCTTGCTCCGCCCGCTCCTTTGGGGGTCCCAGATACGTCTTTTTCACCTAGACCACACAGGCCAGGACCCGGTTCCGGCCTACACCTCCCCACTGCTCTCCAAGGGAAAAAGATGCGGCCGCTTCCCTGCAACGTCCTCTTCCCAGCTGGGATAAGCTCACGTTTGGAGGGTCCAGACTCCGCTCGGGGCTCATTGGAGGGCGGAAGATGGCGGAAGAGGGGAGCTGAGTGCCAAGAATACGAGGGCTGGGGAAGAGCTAGCTCATTTGCCCCTGGGCGCCCAGGGGCCCTCTGGTGGCCACAAGGGGAAGGGGAAGGGGAAGGGGAAAGGGGCGGGGTAAAACCGAGAAGAAGCCTCGGCAAAGCTGGAAGCGACCCCCAGAGGCTGCAGCACTAGAAGGATTCTACCCAGGATTCCTAGCCGATCAGGTCGATAGAAGACCCTCCACGGTGTGCGAGAGGCAGGTGGAGGAGAGGGGTCCTGGCGAAGTGGTCGGAAGAGCCGCCCGCACTCATCTGGCTATTATAGTAAAGATCTCGGTGGGGTCCTGAGTTCTCGCAGCAACGCTCAGAAGCGCTTGGGAAGAGGGGTGTGGCAGTCGCTGCCCCCACGCCGGGGCGTGGACCCCCAAGGCCACCACGATCTTCCCGATCTTCCCCGAGTCCCTACCTGCATCTCGTTTGCACAGGAGTTATTTCCCCTCCGAAAGGCAGAAGTCCCCAACCCCTTTCTCAGTCACTGCCAGCCGAGACTTTTTACTCCGGCCTTTGGCCGTTCTTCCGGCCGTCCTCCCGCCCCTCTGGCCGCCGCCCCCAGGACCTTCCGTCCTTCACCTGTGCCAGCTTCTCGGCCGCCACCCACCCCCCGATCCCAGCTGGGTACGAGCAGCCGAGACACCTGCGCCGCCTGCCGGTTGGCGGGAGGGAGGCTGAGGGCAGAGGGGTTCTGTTTCGCCTTCTGCGGGACGTGGAGTTTTGGAAAATGTTCCCCGAGCTTCCTGAGGCTAAATTTATCCCCCCCGGCCCTGGGGGGCGCAGAGATCCCGGAGACGATTAGCGCTGAGGCGCAGCCGGCTCCCGCCCAGAGGCCCGGAATAGGCGCCGAGTTATAAATAGTGCGCCCGCAGGTGTGGGGGGAGTCGGCGGGAGGGGGCAACCCTGGCAGCCACGGCCCCTTCAGGTGGGTTGGGCGGTCGCGGTGGGGGCGCCGGGGGGCGGCGGGCGGGGGGGCTGCGGTCTGTGCGCCCCCAGCGGTTTCCTGGGCGGCGGGTTTTTCGAGGGAAGCGGGGGCAGCCCGGGGAAGGGGGGGGAGGGCGGGGAAGAGGGGGGCGCCCAGCGCAGGCTGTCGCTCCGCTTCCAGCTCAGCCCTCCCCCTTCCAAAACAGGCCCCCAGACCCACTCATTCAGGACCCCGCCCACACAGAGCCGAGCCTTTCTTCCGCCAGAAGCCCTCTCCCTCCACGCGCGGCAAGCATCTAACTCTCCCGCAGCTGCCCCGGAGCGCACGTGACCCAGCCAGTCCGGGCACCTGGCTGTCACTCAGAATCGCTGTCCCCAGCCCCAGGTACACAGTCCTCCCGAGGAGGGATTAACTCCTGCCACTTTCTCCTCTAAACTAAGGTCTAGCTGGTCGCCTGAGATTTAAGTCTGTACGTGCGGATCTGGGATGCCCCCGCCCCGGCCCCCGTCTCTCCAGGAAGTCCCCTGCAGGCCGCACACCTGCCCTCGGGTTCCCGGTGCCAGTCCGGCGCTGGCGGCGGGGCGGGGGCGGCAGCGGGGCCCCGGACCCAGCCGGGAGTTTCGTGGGAGGGGAGCAGCCCCCAGTCTGCAGTCAGCGTTTCTCGGCTGCCGCATCTCAGTGGTTTGGCGCGGTGAGGGCCAGGAGTTAGAGGGGAGGCGGGAATTTCAAGTCGGGGTTCCCCCCTCCGACTTCTGAGCCAGGAAGGAAGCTGTATGGACCAGAAGAGAAACGTGGTGGTGGTTGGGGGGTGGGGAGGGTCACTGAGGAACAAACAGGAGGTTCCGGGGCTGTCGAGACTGGAGAATGGCATTCCGGGTGCCCACAGATCCAGGCTGGGTCCAGCAAGGCTCCGGAGGCGACCCCCAGAGTTGGGGGACGGGGCGGGCCCGAGGCACTGGGCGCCTTTCGTCTCTTTGTACCTAAGGGCTGGTGCCAGGGCGCCCGCCCTCCTACTGCCTCTGGAGGCCCAGGCTCTGCCCTCCCAGAACCGCTTTCCTGCCCTTCTTCCCCGGGGCCATGCAGCCCCCTTCCGTTTCACGTGTCCTTCTGGCCCTGCCGTCCTGCCCCCAGCCCCAGGCGCGGCTCTTCCCCAGTCTGGCGCGACCCCGACGGCTGGAGAAGGGAGGGAAAAACCCTGCCTGGACCCCACCGACTCCGGGGCACTCACCGACTAGAATCTGTCCGGCGGGGCCGAGAAGAAAACCCGGAGCAGTGACCCGCCTCGGGGCCCAAGGGGGACGGGGCGGATAGGAAAACCCGGAGCGGATCGAGCGAGCGGGAGCGCCCCAAGCCTGCTGCCACCCCCTCCTTCCTATAGCCCCCCTAATTCTCCAGTGAGATAATGTCTGAGGTGGGGGGCTGTTTGGTTTGGCCTGGGCCCTCAGGGGCGCCTCACACTTTCCGCCCCTGGCTGGGGCGCAGGGCAGCGGCCCCGAGGCTGAGTCACGGCCGGAGAGGAGGGAGGGCGGGACCCGGACTCCGCCCCTCCCCCTGCGCGGGGATCCCGGGTCAGCCCGGGTGAGGGCCAGGGCCCCCCTGGCGCCGCCCATTGTGGTCCAACAGGTTGAGCTGGTGCCCCGCGGAGCCACCTGCTGGAAAGGGAGGGAGGCCCCCTGCGTGGGGGTTGGGGCGGAGGCGGCGAGTCCGACCCGGTTCGGCCCGGCCGGCCGCGGGGAGCGGAACCCGGCTCCCGTGGCCGGACTGGATTCCGTTTTACACTAGTGGGAGGGGCTCTCTGGGGGACGCAGCGCTGCAGGCCCAGCTGGAAGCGTCCCCACCGGCCACCTTCCTCAGTTGTGGGGGCGCTGAATTACGCATTGTGTCCCCCCCCCCCCGAATCCACATACACATCCTGAAACACCCAGGCTCCCCTCGCCACCTGGGTCTCCGAGCGAGTCCCTGTCGAGAGGGTCCCTCCTTCGCAGAGACTCAGTTTCTCCACTTAGGGAGCAGGCGGGATGGAGGCGGGGTGCAGGAGCGAGAGCGCGCCGCCCCCCCCCCCCCCCCCCCC
>NC_064813.1:66553237-66554856 GCF_023721935.1 Panthera uncia | reverse complement strand
GGGCACCGGCTGGAGCGCAGAGGCCGCTTGCCCAGGGCGCCGCTCCCTCCCCGCGGGGCGCCGTCACGCGTGGGGAGGGAGGCAGGGTGCCCGCAGCCTCCACTCCCCCGCTCCCTCGGAGGCGGGGTGGGGCGTAGGAGCTGAAGCTGGTGGCCCGGTGGCTCCCCTCCCCCTACCTCCCGGGGCACTGACCTGATTATAGCCCCTCTCGGGACCCCCTCCTTCAGTCCTGGAAGTCCCCGCCTCACCCCCACCTAGCCTGTCTCTAACCTCTCCTACCCTTCCCTCCCGAGGAGGTGACCGCACAAGAGCCCCTCACGGACTGTGAGAGCCCTCGATGGGGGCGCTCGGTTCCCGGGCCACTGCGGACACTGCCCCCTCCCCCTTTCCCTCCTCCAGGTTTCAGGCCGGCCCCCTCGACTCCGCCCCCTCCCTGGCGGAACGCAAGGCGGGACCCACTTGAGATGGGCGGGAGCCCAGGCCAATGGGCGGACTGGGCGGTGGAGTGCAGGGGGTGGGGCGGAGCAGCGGCGGAGGGCTGGATGGGGGTCGGGGGCGGAGCTCGAGTTAAGGTGGACTGGGAGAGATAGGGGCTAGAGGAGAAAGCGGGAGAGGGAGGGGGAGAGGGATCGCGGCAGGTGGAGGGAGAGAGAGACCGAAGGAAAGAAGGAGGGAAAAAGAGGAGGGTGGGCAAGGCTCGGAGAGCGAAGTAAAAGCTTGGAGGAAGGGAGCGAAAAGGGAGGGAGGGACCCATCTGCGCCCTTCGGGGACTGGCTGGACCGAGGGGTTGAAGTTTATATCCTTATTGGGCGGAGGGAGGGGGCCCTGGGGGGGGCGGGTGAAAAACCAGGAAGTGACAGAGGGTGTTGCTAAGGGTTGGGGGGGGGGAGTTTGGGGGGTGGCAGGGGGCGGGGGGAGGGAGGGGAGGGATGGGGGGAAAGCCAGCGGGAGGACAGGTGAGACAGCAGGACAGGTGAGGCGGGCCCAGAGGGGGGGGCGGGTGGGAGCCAGGTGAATGTACGGTTCTCGGCGGCCGAGGGGGGGGCGGGCGGCAGGAGGAGGCCGAGGACTGCGGAGGAGGAGCCCCCCAGCAGAGAGCGGCGAGCGACTGACCGCGGCCTTCTGACCAGGACCGGCGCAGGGCCCCAAGCCCCCGGGCCCGGCGGGGGACGCGCTTCTCTCCACACCCGGTGCTTCAGCAGTTCCGGCCCGCGGACCCGAAGGCGGAGAGGTGAGTGTACCCCATTTTTGTCGCCGGCTCGGGGTCCCCCAGACGCGAAACTACTGCAGTGTCCTTCGTCTGTCCTGGAAGTGGGACCCCCCCACGCACACGCATGCAGACCGGACTCCCACCACTCCCCTTCCCTGCGCCTTCCCGGCACCCCGACGCTTTGGAACTGATTTTAACTGAGAGAAAAGGTGGGCGGAGGGTCCCCAGAAACTTTCTCCGCACTTCTGGGATCAGGCAGACTGGCGGCTCCGGGATGGAGAGAGGGTGAGGCGGCGCCGAGCGCTCCCCCGGTGTCCCCGGTGACTCGAGGGGAGACCCCCGAGCCGCGCGGGCTGAGGGAATGGAAAGGCTGACGGACTCTAACTAGGACACGGCGCCCCCCCCCCCC
>NC_064813.1:66549780-66553137 GCF_023721935.1 Panthera uncia | reverse complement strand
TGGACCCGGGCCAGTTGCACGGGGGGCGGGGGTAGCGCAGGAGGAGCCGCGGCTGGGGGGAAAGTTACCGGCTGGACTATTCGGTTTCCTGCGCCTCAGGAGCCGCGCTCCCTCTCCCGCGGCGGGGCTCGGCCGCAACGTCCCGGCGACACCGACTGGGCCCCCGTCCCTTCCTCCAGGCGCCGCTCCCGCCGCCACCCTTCCCAAGCCGGCCCAGGCCCCTAGAACCCGACAGCGAGGGTGGGTGACCGGGAGGCGCCCGCGCACCTGCCCCTCCACCGGGTGGGGGTCGCTACTGTGTAGTCGTGGAAGCTACTGGCAGCGCCGCTGACAGAGGGCTGCCATTCAAAGGGGTGGGGGGCGCCGCTTTCCATTCCCAGCTCTCGCTCTCTCCTCCCACCCCACCCCAAGTAAGAGAGCGACGTGTCCCGGCCAGAGCGGGGGGGAGGGGGGGGCGGGGGGGGCGGGAGTGGGGGGGCGGCGTGGGCAGCGGGTTGTGCCCGGACACGTGCCTGCCCAGGCGCCCCGGCCCTGCTGGTGTTTGGAGAGAGGGCGGGTCCCCTGCCCCCCGCCCCGCACAACCCCCACGTATCAAAGGGCGGCTGAGACGTGGTGAGACCTCGGGGCGCCCTGGGGGGGGGGGGGCAGGGAGCCCGGGTCCGGAGCAGGGGAGGGGCAGAGGCGCGGGTGCTAGCTGACCCACAGGAAACGAGCGCCGCTGACCTAGTTTGGGACACCGGAAGTGGGTGCTGAGGAGAGGGGGAGACCAGCAGGCTGTCCTGGCTTCCGGGCCAGGTGGAGGGCGTTCTTGAATTGACCCCCGCCCGACCGCCTCGCAGACCCCTAGCTGCGGCCGGGAATGGGAGTGAGTCAGCGCAGAGAGTCCCCCTTCCCCCAACTTATTCCTGGCGGAGGGAGGCAGTTGGTCAGGGCCAGGGGGAGCCAGGCTGAGCTGTGAGGGGTTAAACCAGGATGGGAACTCTGCTCCCTGAGGGTGCAGTGTGTAGGGGGGGGTGAGGCCTGGAGGATTACGGGGTTGCCTCCTGCTCCCCGGCACACACCGACTGGTTTGGTCACCCCTGTACCTGCCTGGCAGACCCGGCATGGAGTGGGCACCAGGCTGGGAGGGGAGAGCGGGTGCGAGGAGTGTGGTGCAGGGCTGGACAGGGACGTGGCTGTGACTGAGTCTGGGTGGCAGGGAGTGCTCCCTGTCACTGGTGGCTGGGGAGGAGAGCAGGGGGCTCCCCCTGGAGCAGCTGATGAAACCAGAAGAAATCTCCGCCGGTGCCTCCTGTCCCTGGCCCCCCGGGACCCCAGCTCCCCCAGCGCGCCTCTGTTACACGGTTGCCGCAGGCATGGTGCAGCCCGCCGCCGGCACCCCCAGACGCTGTCCCCTCCCTTGAGTCCCACACCCGCCCCCCAGCCTTGACACAGGGGTCAGAAAACGGTCACTGCCACCCGAAGGGGGCTCTGGGGAAGGAGGAGAGCGGTGCCCGCTAGGTTCAGGTGTCAGGGAGCGAGGCCTGCTCTGATAGGCACTCTCATCAGTACGAAGCTCTGGCTACTGTGGACCCCAGTGTCTGGGAGACAGGTGTTGACCTCTTGCTCCTTCCCCGTGGTGCCCCCTGGCACCCAGGGCCCCCAGCTCCTCCTTGGCCTAGTGCCCGCCCCGGGAGGGCGCGGCGGGCAGCGGGGGCTGGGCTAACAATGCACCATCAGGCCCTTTGTGTGCCTGCACTTGGCACCCTGGGGAAGGGTGGGGGAGGGGGCCCAGCGGGCATGGGGGGGGGGGGGGGAGCGCCTCTGGGGTGGGGACGGTGAAGGCTGGGGGAGAGAAGCAGAGAACGAAAGCAGGTGGGGAGGAAAGGGAAGTAGGTCAGATAGGGTGCTGGCCCCCCATTCCAAGCCAAGACGGAGCAGACCAGCCCCTGATCTTATGGCCGCCCAGATGGCACCATGCTGCCTGAGGCGCAGCCTAGGACTGGCCATTTGGGGTCAGAAGTCACTGCCCGGGGGACTGCCCGGATGGAGGAAGCCTGGCCTGGTACTGCCCCCTTCTTGGTGGCTGAGAGACGCAGTTCTGGTCAAGGCCAAGGCCCTAAGACCGGGTAGTAAATGGGCTCCAGGCAGGGCACTGCCCTCTGACGGAGCCTCTGGACCTGCTTCGGGGCTTCCTGCCTCCGGGCTGCTTGGTTCCTTGACCTTCTGAAAGTGAAGGCTCTCTGGCCACCAGGCCTTGGGGCCTATGCCTACTGCCTAGGGCTGAAGAGAAGAGTGGAGGGGGGGAGGAAGGTGGGGAGAGGAGATGGCTAGGACCCTGGCATGGGGTGTGTCGCTCTAGCCTCTTCCCCCTCCTTCTGCTGAGTAAACTCGTGAGTAAACTTGACGTTTTGCCCGGACAGTTTGAAGTTGCCTCGCTGCCCCCCCACCCCTAGTCCTGCCAACACACAGGCGGCCAAGCGCCAAGGCGGGCCTGGGGGACTGGGGGGAAGGGGTTAGAGCGACTGTCGTCCACTATCAAGGGCTTTGGAGGGGCAAGGAAGACCTCCCCCCCACCCCCGCCCCAGCCACACTCAGGTCTTGGCAAGAGTCTTAGCTGGGGCCTGTAAGCATCTATCTGGGAGCCTTGGGGAGCCCAGAGAACGCGGCCTCAAAACAGAGCCTCTGCCCACTTCTGACCTCCACCCGCTACTAAGGAAAGACACCCAGCTGACATCTGGCCCCTGAGTTGCCACCTTTAACGTTCAAGGCTGCCTGGCCCAGAGGGAAAGCTACATTTAGCAAATTCCACAGGGAAAGGAAGAGGGCTGCCCTCTCCACTGCATCCCTTGGTTGGGGTGGGCAGAGGCTGGTAGCCTTGGCGACTTAGCCCTCTCTTCGCCGAGGCCTCCCAGCTGCCATGGCCTTGGTCCTGGAAGGCAGCGTCCTCATTTGCCAGCGTGATTCCTTGACCTCACACCTGGACCTAACCCCACATGTACCTCCGCCCAGCACACTCCCCATCAGGCCTGGCCCTGACCTCCCCCATCCTCTTCCTCCGCCTCCTATCATCCCAGAACCAAGTCAGCCTTCAGATTTCTCCAGCCAGCAAATACCTGCGCCAGATCCAGAGGTTGAAAAGCGCCCCAGGCAAAAGAGGGCTTGTGGCAGGCAAATGGAGCCAGTGACCCCAACAAGCACACCAGCCAGCTATCAGTTGACATCACTAATTCCTCTTAGAGCCCCCAGGCCACCAGAATGGCAGGGGAAATGCTTTCCCAGTCCCTGCCAGGCTTCGGAGTCAGGCTCCACCAGGCCTTTGCTTTCGACCTCATGTCTCTGGCTTCAGTTTCCTTCCTGTTTCCCCCCCCCCCCCCC
>NC_064813.1:66533890-66549680 GCF_023721935.1 Panthera uncia | reverse complement strand
GGGACAGGCTACCGTTCTTACCATAGGCCCCACCCAAGAGGTGCCCCCACCCTGCCCTGCTGCCCCTGGCAGGGGTAAAATGGAGGGGCCCCTTCCCTGCCCCCTGCCCTCTAGGCTGGTTCCCTGCCTTTATGGGGATCAAAGGGCAGAGAGCAGCCCCACCCCACTCTCTTGCAGGCTGCGGGCACCAAGGCTCTCAGGAATTGTGGGGACTTTGGTGCCCAAGCAAATGTTCAAGCAGAGGGAATGCTGGGAGGCCGGCACCCACTTTGGGGAATGGAGCTCTCAATGAGTGTTCACTAGGCTGTCCACAGTCTCCTGGGCTCTCGTGTAGGCCCTGACTTGTGCACTGCCTCTTGAGGAGATGGCTCGAGAACAGGGTCTTGGGCCTTATCTGTAGCACCTAGGGGCCCGGACCCGCCTGACTGGCACCAAGGCACGGGGGTGACCCTCCCCCACCCCAGGCCCACAGTTGGCACGGGGCACCGGGAGCAGGGGGGTAGGAGGGAGAGGAGGGCAGGACTGCCAGCATCCTGGTGGGTAGGTGCCAGCCGGGCCGGGAGCTGGTGAGGGGCAGCAGGCCAGCGGCACTGAGCCAGCAGCTGTTGGGGGGAAAGGGGAGGGGTGTTTTAGGGGGCATTTCTGTGGTCCTCCCCGCCCCGGGAGGGCCTGGATCGCCTCGCATCTAGGGAACATTAAGGTACCCCTTGTTCCAGGAATAAGAGACCCTAGGAGTTGGAGGGGAACTTTGTGGCCCACCCATCTCTGGGCTCACAGCCCTCCTGAGTTGCCCCTCAGGCCCAGGCGGGTCCCACCCAACCGGCCAGGGTGGCAGCTTGCGCAAGGGGTGGGGCTAGGCGCTTCCCAGCAGATGCCCCCTCCTGGCTCCTTCCTCTTTCGGTGCCCTCAGCTCCCCCCCATCTGTCCGCCCCCTCAGGCCAGCCCCGTCCCCCTGGTCCCCCTGGCCATTGGGGGCTGGCATGAGTGCTGCCCCCTGGCCTGGTTGGCAGGGGCTGGCGCCCGGGCAAGGAGCTGTGGTATGTGAGTGGGTTTGGGGTGAGGCGCAGGGAGGGCGGGGTGCCGCCTTGCCCAGCCCCTGAGGGCCCCGGCCCATGCAGGCGGAGGGGCAGTGGGGGGGTGGGGGGAGAATTCGGCCAGCTCCCAGGGGTCCGAGGGGACCACTGGAGTCCGGAGGGCCTCCCCGTGGTCCCCTCTGGGACCGCGTGCCCTGAGGGGCTGGGACCTGGGCACCTGTCAGCCCTGGCACTGGCTGTCCAGGGTTCCCCTCCTCCCTCTCCCGGCCACTGCCGCCTCCTGTCCCCTCCCCTCCCTTCTTCCTTCTCCTGGTCCCACCTCCAGCAGCCTCTCCCGTGGCTCCTCCTCACCTCTGTCCTCCTGGACTGTCCCGGCTCCTACCTTGCCTACGCTCACCTTTTTCCCCTTTCGGGACTGAGCGAGGACGAGCGGGGGTGGGTACAGCTGGGGCTTCGGGCACCACAGGCAGAGACTTTAGGCCCTCTCCCACGCTGCCAGCCCTCCGGTAACCCCTCCCTCCAAGCTGGGGGGGAGGGGGGGGCAGCACCCAGAGGGTTAAGGCTGTAGGGGGGAGGGGCTGGGCCAGGTCGTGGGCGGCCCCTTTGAAGGAGGGAGCTGGAGCGGGGAACAGCCACCCCACCTCCCCCCCCCCCCCAGCCCGGCCCTCCCCCACCCCTCCCAACCTGCTCCCCCCAGGGGCCAAGAGGAGTTGCCGGAGAGGCCCCTCAGCGTTCAGGTGAGTAGGCCCTTCTCTGGCTTGGGAGATCAGGCCCCAGGGGAGGCTTGGAGGCCTAGAATTGGCCAAGGGTCAGAGAGGGACTGAAAAACAGGCTAGGAAGAGGGTGTCCAAACTTCCCTGGGAAGGTGTGGGGAGCTGAGGGTCTGAAGAGCTGGTGTGTGGGGAAGCTTCAGCATTTAGGGGACCCAGGAGGACAGGGGAGCAGAAGGGGCCTACGGGAGCCGAGGGATCGCTGGGCCAGGACAGGAGGTTGGACAGGCTGGCAGAGAGCCGGGCTCCGGGGATCGGGCTGGGGTGTCCTCTGGGGCTGGGGGGCTCAGGTTTCTGCCCGCGGCTTGGCGGGTGTGGGGTTACCAGCCGGCTCGGTTACCCAGCCTGAGACGCTAGGCTGGGGGGAGGGGGTGGGCACAGGGCAGACCCTGGCACCTTGTGCCGTCTCCTCGGGCCCTAAGGGGAGCCGGTGCTGCCCGGGCAGCTCCTGCTGGGAACCCTGATGGCCAGGGTCTGTCCAGGTACGAGGTTGCCTGGCCCAGGGTGGGCACTCCGGGGAAAGCCCAGCAGCTCCAGGGCTGGAAACTCTGACGGGCAGAGGCCCGGGTTGTCCCCCCCTCCGCCCCACCCCACATCCGCTCTCTCCGCACCCCCACCCCACCACCCATCCTCTCCAGCTGGCCCCCAAATTTCGATCCTGTGCTTCTTCCAGAAGCGGGGCCTGGGTGCCCTGGATGTGGCCATCCCATGGCAAGACCAGGCCTTGGAAGGCAGGCCTGGCTGCCTGATGGAATGCTGTGGCCCCTCTCTGCCCGCCAGCCTGGGGAGAGGGGAAGGGGTGCTGCCCGGAGCAGAGGGGAGTGGAGGCAGCGGGACAGGCTGGGCCCACACCTGAGGGACAAAGCAGCAGAGACAGGAGAGGCTGGGGTGGCTCCTGGGGCCTGAGGGACACGGATGCCTAGAGTGGAGGCAGGGGGCCGGCAAGGATGCGTGTCCGTCTTGGTCAGGGGACAGGCAGGCCAGTGAGCAAGGGGACAGGAAGAAGAGGCCAAGGAGGGGGTCCAGGAGCACAGGGTGGCTGAGGAGCAGGGGTCCCCAGAGGCAAAGGAGGAAGGCCACATCTCTGCCATCTTGCGCCCCTCACACCCCCCAGGTTGGCCTGTGCCCTGCGGGGCAGGCGAGGGCTGTGCCCTGATGTCAGGGAAGTGAAGGTGGAGGGGAGCGCGGAGGCCTCCTTCCTTCCAGGAGTCACAGCACAGGGAATTGGGCATTTTGAGGGAGGAGAGGCTTAACCCCCACAGCACCGGGAAGCAGCCAGCTCCCCTGGCCTCCTTCCCCCTTCGTGGCTTGCGGTCTCCCTTCCCCGCCTGGCCCCCAGGAAGTGTGAGTGCTGGGGGTGGTGAGGTTAGGAGGGGGGAAGCGGCGTGTGGGGGATGGGCAGGGCACGCACTGGCTCGGAGGGGCTGGGGTGGGACTCCGTACTCGCCCAGGGCACCCCTGGGGGCAGGGGGCCTTGCCTTCCGAGCCCTTACCGGCCCCTCAGGGGACTCCCTGGCCCCTTACCCTGCCTTCCCAGCTGGGCGGTCCAGATGGCCACAGCCCCTGGGTTCCAGCAGCCCCGGGAAGTGTAGGAGAGGCTGGGGAGCCGGGACTCCTGGGTCCCTGAGGACTTTGGCCCCGTTGTCCTACTTCCCCACCCCCCTGGTCCAGCCACAGGCCAAAGCCCTGTCTGCGTGCAAAACTTAGCTCCAAAAAAACAGGAAGAGAACCTGAGGCTGGAGTTGGGGTGGGGGCGGGGGGGGGGGCAGAAAAGAGAGAGAAGTAAGAGGGAGGGGCGGCCAGCCAAGACAGGAGGGGGGGCACTGAGAAGCGCCTCAGGCCTCCATCACTCTGGCCGGGGGATGTCCCGGCCAGGTCTCAGCCTCCCTCACCCCAAGCTGCTGCACCTGGAGAAGTCTTTGGGTGGGGGGGGGTTCTGTGCGCCCGCGTCTCGGCCCCATATCTATTTTCTCTGCCGCTAATCCCGGTTCCGCCTGCTGCCCCCCACACTAAGCCTCACTCCCCTAATCCGCAGGCTGTGGGGAAGGGGGGCCAGCTTTACTCATCGGCCGCCGATGGGGCCGTATCCCCTCTCCTCGCCTGGCCCCAGCCGGCAGGGGTGGCCCTGGCACCCCCAGCACCGCACTGGACACCGTCTGAGGTCAGCACCCGGAAGGAGTTACAGCCTCCTCCCTTCCTAGCAGGGCCACTGCTCTCTATCTTTTGATTCTTGGTGGTGGACACACAGGCTGGCGGGTGCCCCTGGGTGCGGAGAGGTACCTGATGGGGCTCCTACCTTTGCCCCCTTCTACCTTTCTCACCCCAAAGTCTTCCCCCCCACCAAAGATGGGGCAGGCTTGACTCAGGGCCCAGTTTCAAGAGAGCTGCCCACCTGCTTGGCCGGTCTAGCAGGCCTGACAGTGAGGGGAGCCTGGGGGGGTGGCGGGAAAGGGGGAGTGATGGGGCGGGGCCCCCGGTTCTTCCCCCTACCAGGCAAACAGACCAAACAGACCTCGCCTGGTTCCCTGGCACAGCCGCCCCCCCCCAACCTCCACACACACCCATGCCCACAAGGCCTCAGCAAGAGGGGGCATGCCGGGCTGGGTGGGGATGGGCCGCCCTCACGGGGCGTCAGGGGGCCGGGCCCTTTGGGATGCAGATGCGGGAAGGGTGCCCGAGGTGGGGTGGGCATCCCGGCACCGCTGCCCCACCCCCGCCCCCCGATGACGGGGCTAGGAGTGCCCACGTGGCCTGGTTGGCACCAGGGTAGCTCCAGGCGACACCTAAGTTGGCATTGGTGCCAGAGCCCCGGGTGAGGGCCGGGGGAGTCTCCCGGAGCTGGAGAACCTTACCGACACCTCCCCTTCCCACGCGTGTCCCCTGCCTCTCCCCTCCCTCGTTGCCACCGCGTGGCCGAGGGCATTGGAGTTGGGCCTAAGGGGTTAAACACCCACCCTTGCCCAAGTCCTGTGTGAGTTGCGTGGTGAACCAGCCTGAGCCTGTGACCTGACAGCAGGGTCAGCCAATCAGTGCCCTGCCACACCAGGTTGCCTCGGAGACCGGCCCTGGGGTGGGAGAAAGGAGGCGGGCTTAGCAAGCGGCAGGAATGGGTGGGGTGGGGAGGGAAGGAGGGAGAGGGATGGGGTGAGCCACGTGCCTGCGGGTGCCCAGCTCCAGGCCAATGGACATCGAGGATAGCCCCACCCGTCCCCCTCAGGAGGGACAGGATCCGCTTGGGCTCAGGAGGGCGCCCACCCGGTTTTTGTCTGTTCCTAAGTTCTGGGGCTGTTTGCCCCTCGTTCAGTTTGTAAAGTGCAGACAGGAGAACCAAAGGGGTCTGGGGCTGCCCCCAGGGAGAGAAGGGATGTGGGGACCCAGGGTGGGAGCAAGGGCCTCGCTGAGGGCATCTGGGCGCAACTTGCAACTTACGAGAGAGAGAGAGAGAGAGAGAGACAGACAGACAGACAGACAGACAGACACATGGGTGAGGCTCACTTAAGGCTTCTATGCAGGTGACCGGCCTGGAGGCGGGCGGAGACAATGCGGGTCTTGTGCTCTAAAGAGGAAATCTGTGGCCCCTGACTCCCCCAACTGCCTGAAAAAAACTTTTCCCCCCAGTGGCCAGGGCTGAGCGGCCGTTGGCAGTGGCGAAGACGACACTGACCAGTGTCGGTGGGACCCACCCTGGGGACTTCAATATTATGGACGAGGAAACGGGCCTCCTGGGGTGGGGGAAGGAAGTGACTTACCCAAGGTCATGTAGCTAGTAGTAACCTGACTCCTTGGGGTGACTTGAGGGAGAGAGACCCAGCTGTCCCCAAGCTGTTTCCCAGCAGAGGCCATCTGTAGAGTGGAATCTGCCCCTGGGTGAGGCCTTGCTTCTCCCTCCCAAGGCCAGAATGTGTGTGTCAGCCCCTAGGCCAGCACACAGTCTCACTCAGCCGCCACCACAGCCCTAGGAACCCGGAGGAATTATCCTGTATTGTCGACCAGGAAGGAGGCTCAGAGACTATAGATGTTGTGTTGAAAGCCACCGAGCTAGTCAGCCACAGAGTCAAGCCTGGCTGTGTCCGGAGCACAGCTCTTTCCAGGCCCGGACTCTGTCTCCAGTGGCTCCAGACCCACCAAAGGTCAGGGCTAAAGGGCTGAGTCCTTGGGCCTTCTACCCACTCCTTGTACAGCTGAGGAAGCTGACGCACAGAGAGAAGGGACTTGTCCAAAGTCACTGAGCAAGATGGCAGCAGACACCCCACTTCCAGGCCAGACCCACTCTACCACCCCCCTGCCCTCCACCCCCTTGGGGGGGCTGCCGTATCTCTGTGCCTCAGAGAGGGCAGCGCGGGGGCGGGAGTGGGGTGGGGTGGGGATGGCCCTCTGGAGAGGGGGGCTCTCCTGACCGGCCAGCAGCGGCACCACCACCCGGTGGGGAGGGAGAGGTGGTGGCCTGGCGGGAGCGAGGTGGGGAGGGGTGGGACTGGAACCTGGCCTATTGGCAGTGGGGGAGGGGGCGGGGACGATGCTTATCTGTGCGGGGCAGGAAGCACCCGAGCCAGCCAGCGACACCCCAGCACAGGGTGGCTGCTCCCTGGCCCCCTGGGGGAGGGGAGGATGTGGAGGGGTGCTGGGAGCTGTATTTCCCTCTTGGCCTGGGGTGGGGGGTGGAATCTAAAAGAGGAGATGAACTTTTAGTGGGTGGGGGAGGGGAGGAGGAAGGTGAAGGTGCAGGAGGCCTCCTGGTGAGCGCGCCAGGCCCTTCGTGGGGGCGACTTGATTTAACGTCATGGCCGGGCGGGAGCACGCCTGGGTCCAGCGTGAGTCTCGGCTCCGTCCTTGGCCTCTCTGGCTGTGGGGAGGCTCCGTCACAGACTGTCACCCCACTCCCCAGATGATTGAGCCCCGAATCCTTTGGCCACTTTATGGAGCCTCCCCATGTGTCCTGTCCCCCAGCCCAGTGCTTCCTCCAAAGGCATGGGGAGGGGGGCGGGTGAAGCGGACGGGCCTCTAGAGAAGGTTCCGTGGGCAAGTCCGGGCTCCTGCGCACCCAGAGGCAGGCAGGACTGTGCACAGCAGTTGGGAACAGGACTTGGGCCCACGGCCTGGCTTTGAACGCCGTTCGGCACGTACCTTGGAAAGTCACTTCACCTGCCTGCGCGTCGGGTTCCCTGTCTGTGAGGAGACAAGGTGCTAGTCGGGACTCGGGGCTCGCGCAAGACCGAATGGGTAGAAACACTTAGAGTATCCGGCGCCGAGCGTGGGCCGACCCCGCGGCTCCCTCCTCGGACCCCCTCGCAGGGCCAAGTGCTCTCACCCTCTCCCTCTCCTCAACCCTACAGAAAAAGATGGGGAGCCCTGAGGACGACCTCATCGGGATCCCGTTCCCAGACCACAGCAGCGAGCTCCTGAGCTGCCTCAACGAACAGCGCCAGCTGGGCCACCTCTGCGACCTCACCATCCGGACCCAGGGCCTCGAATACCGCACCCACCGGGCCGTGCTGGCCGCCTGCAGCCACTACTTCAAGAAGCTGTTCACCGAGGGCGGTGGCGGCGCCGTCTCGGGGGCCGGGGGCGGCGGGCCGGCCGCCGGGGGGGCGGGCGCCGGCGTGTGCGAGCTGGACTTCGTGGGGCCGGAGGCCCTGGGCGCCCTGCTCGAGTTCGCCTACACGGCCACGCTGACGACCAGCAGCGCCAACATGCCCGCCGTGCTCCAGGCCGCCCGGCTGCTGGAGATCCCGTGTGTCATCGCTGCCTGCATGGAGATTCTGCAGGGCAGCGGCCTGGAAGCCCCCAGCCCCGACGAGGACGACTGTGAGCGGGCCCGCCAGTACCTGGAGGCCTTCGCCACGGCCACGGCCACGGCGGCGGGAGTTCCCGATGGCGAAGACAGCCCCCCGCAGGCGCCCCGCCCGCCCCCGCCCCCGCCGCCCCCTCGGCCCGTGGCCCGCCGCAGCCGCAAGCCCCGGAAAGCGTTCCTGCAGACCAAGGGGGCCCGGGCGAACCACTTAGTGCCCGAGGTGCCCGCGGTGCCCAGCCAACCCGTGACCTACGAGGAGGAGGAGGGGGCCAGGGTGGGTGGCAGTGCGGGCAGCGGGCCGGGGGACAGCTACAGCCCTCCAGCAGGGACTGCTTCACCCCCCGAGGGGCCCCTGACCTACGAGGCCTATGAGGGTGAGGAAGAAGAGGAGGAGCCCGTGTACTCCACCGCCTACGGGCTGGCGCAGGGGGGTGGGCCCCCGCTGTCCCCAGAGGAGCTGGGCTCAGACGAGGACGCCATCGATCCTGACCTGATGGCCTACCTGAGTTCGCTGCACCAGGACGCCCTCGCGCCCGGCCTGGACGGCCAGGACAAGCTGGTGCGCAAACGCCGCTCCCAGATGCCCCAGGAGTGCCCCGTCTGCCACAAGATCATCCACGGGGCAGGCAAGCTGCCCCGCCACATGAGGACCCACACGGGTGAGAAGCCCTTCGCCTGCGAAGTCTGCGGCGTCCGCTTCACCCGGTGAGCACCCGTGGGGAGGGGTGCGGAGAGGGGGGTTAGGAGACCCCGGGTGGGGAGCAGGTGGTCCTGGAAGGGCTGGAGGCGTGGGGGTGACCGGAGTGACCCGCACAAAACCGGGAGGCCGGGAGAAGGAAGGTCAAGGCAGGTGGGTCTGGGGCAGGACAGGTTTGGTGTTGGAGACAGGGAGGCCGCGCCGGCCTAAGCTGGGAGCAGTCAGCAAGGGCGTCCCGGGCGGTAAGAGGCAGCCCGCGGCAGAGGGACCAGAGGGACGAGACCCCAGGGACCTGGCCCGGAGGAGCCAGCCAGGGTCCTGTCCTGAACCCGCTCCCTTGCACCCCGCCCGGCCAGGAACGACAAGCTGAAGATTCACATGCGGAAGCACACCGGAGAGCGGCCTTACTCGTGCCCGCACTGCCCAGCCCGCTTCCTGCACAGCTACGACCTCAAGAACCACATGCACCTGCACACGGGGGACCGGCCCTACGAGTGCCACCTGTGCCACAAGGCCTTCGCCAAGGAGGACCACCTGCAGCGCCACCTCAAGGGCCAGAACTGCCTGGAGGTGCGCACCCGGCGGCGCCGGAAGGACGACGCGCCACCCCACTACCCACCGCCCTCCGCCGCCGCCCCGTCCCCCGCGGGCCTCGACCTCTCCAACGGCCACTTGGACACCTTCCGCCTCTCTCTGGCCCGATTCTGGGAGCAGTCAGCCCCTACTGGCCCTCCGGTCGCCGCCCTGGGGCCCCCTGATGACGAGGAGGAGGAGGGGGCACCCAGTACGCCGCAGGCCGAAGGTGCCATGGAGTCCTCTTAGAGAGGGCCGAGCGGCCGGGCTGGCGCAGCGCGAGGCCGGGCCGCCGCTGCCAAGCAGTGGGAGTGGGCGGGACGGACAGAGCCGGGTCGGGGCTCTGGGCCTCCCCGGCTTCAGAGATCTGCCCCTTCCCCCGCGCCCCCCAGAACCCTCATCCCAGTTCCAAGCTGAGAAGGTTTTGGGGTAGAGGCTCCCCAGACTGGGGTGATCTCCCAAGGAGTGACGCAGGATAGTATGTCTATATTTACAGCTCTATTGTAAAGGTGGGGTCCCTGTCCCCAGCTGCTCCTGGGGAGTAGAAGCAATAATGTATTTCTGATTTGTGGGGTCCCTCTTCGGCTATGCGGGTTTCCAGGGGGTGGGGGGCTTGGGACCAAAGTCTTGCCCCGCCCCCACGCCCCTAGGGGTTTTGGCTGCGTCAGGGGGTGAAGGACCGCCCCTCCCTTCCCTTCCGAGACCCCTCCTTCCTGGTTTCTGTTCCCTTTTCCTGGCAGTGAATTATGCAAAGGGGGGCGGCGAAGGAAGGGTAGGTGGGGGAAAGCGAGGTAGAAGCTGGAAAGCCTGGGGGACTGGGCCCCGCAGGAAGGAGCCATCCTCGCGCCCCCCCCCTCGCCCCCCGCCAGGCTCCGAGCGCTGAGTCACGGGGTCCTGGAGGAGAAGGGGGCGGGGTGGCCTGAGTGGCTCGCCCGCCCCTGGGGGCAGCGGGAGGGGCCCGCTCCGCTCGGCTCTCCGCCCCGGCCCTGCCCTCCCCTCCCGCGTCCCCGGGCAGGGAATGTCTTGTTCCCGCCGCTCCCTCCCCGGGGCCAGAGGGCAGGGCGGGCCGGGTGGCTCCTGCCCTCCTCTCCTCCTCCCGCCCAGGTGCGAGCCGGAGCCGCCGCCGGGCCGCCCCTGACTCACGCCGCCCCCGGGCTGGCGCGGCGCGGGCTCGGGCACGGGGTGAGGGGCTGCGGGCCTGCGGAGCGCGCGGGCGGGCGCCCCCTGGCGGCCGCTCCGGGGACCCGCGGGCGCGCCGCCGGGAGAGCGCCGAAGGGGTTCCGCTCCCAGACCCCTGCCGGCCCGGCCGCCCTGCTGGGTCTCGGAGGGCAGCCCCCTCGCTCTTCCCTTAGGATTGAATCCACCCCGGTTCTGTACATAGCCTCTTCTGTTGGTCTTGTTGAAATCTAGTTTCAGATTTTTAACTACCCAATTCTGCTGGGGGTGGGGGCAACTGCCCCCCCTCCCGTCCTCGCTGGGTGCTGCCCCCCCTCGCCCCCCCCCCCTTGCGGCCTGGGCTCTGCCTTGCACTATTTCCCCTCCCTGGCCTGGCGGCCCCTCCCCCTCCTTAAAAGGGGCAGGTTAAGGGGCCCGGTGCTCTCCCTTCCTCCCATGCACCCTCATGCCCATTTGCACAGCTGCCCAGGTACCCCCAATAGTGAGGGGGTGTCACAGGGAGGGGGTAGCGGGACCAGTCCCTGTATCTATTTAAAAAGTGATGATGTAATATATTGGGGTTGGGGGAGGTCAGGTGGCCCTGGGCCTCATCTTAGCATTTCAGGTGATGGGGGAGCCCAGGGCTGGGGAGACCTGGGGCCTAGCCCCAGAGAGTGAGGACAATGTGACCTCCCCCCTCCCCCCTTGCGGCTTCTCCACTCAGTGCCTTAGGGGGGGAGGCGAGTCCCCCCTCTCCTCTTCCCCTCCTCTTCCCCTGCCCCCACCTTGGGTGTAAGCGACAGGAAGAAATAATAATAATTTAAGATTCACACTCGTGTCTGCCTTCGGGTCCTTTATTTGGGAGTTAGGTAGGAGGCATCAGGAGGGGAGGGAGGTGAGAGACGGAGGGGCCGGGGTTCTGAAGCCGGACAAGGGCCTCTCTGGGCGCCCTCGGGCCCAGGGGGTGTGGGAATCCTCTCAGGTGGGGCCCCTGCATCTGTGTCCTCGGTCCTCTGAGTCCTCTGCGGGGGCCCCTTCTCCTCGTCCAGGTCACTAGCGAGGAGAGCGGGGGAGCAGCTTGGTCACCAGTGCTGTTTCCACAGGTGCGTCCCCGCCCTGTGGTTCAGTATTTACTCCTGCTGCTCCTCAGACGCTGGCAGGCAGGTCCCCGTTTTAGGCTGGCGCTCACGGGCCAGTGGGCAGTCCCTTGCCAAGGTCGCATGGCCAGTTAGGGCAGAACCGGTAGTGACCTCGGCGCTGTACCCACGCACTCGTGGCTTCCCCGTTCCCACGACCCAGCTCTTAACTGCAGTGAGCCCCTCGGGAGCCTCTGAAACCAAAGCTTCACTCCCCCCACCCCCAGCTCATCACTGCTCCCCCTGCCCCATTTGTGCCAGCCTGTGCCCACCGCACCCTTTCCTTACGCAGCCCTCCCGGGTGGAGGAGACTGCCTGTCTTTCCCAAACCCTGCTGGCACCCGGCCGCTGCACCCCGGCCTCTGGTGGCACCTGCTCTCCCCCCCCTTCCCCCCCCCCGCCGCCACCGACAGGGGCTGCCACTGTCTCCCCAGTCACCCGCCCCACCCCACCCAGGCTGCCTGTACCAGCTTCTAGCTGCTTGTGTGGCCCCCAGCCTCCTCGCTGGGGACTCACCCACCTCTCTGGCATTTCAGTCCTTGACCTCTGACCTCCACGGCCATAAAGACCTTTGCCTCTGCCTCCACTGGGACACCCCCGAACTTTGGCTGCCCTCTGGATTCATCCCAGAATTCCTCCCTGGCCATGACCCATTCTCTGTGTCCCTCCCGGCCACTAACCCTGCTCCTTAACACCTGACGGACACATAGACCCCGGACGTCCCCCTGGCATCAGCCCCTTCTCTGCCCCAAGGCCGGTAGTAGCACTCTTACTGAAGACACCCCAGCTCTCTCCTCGTCTTGTCCTCTTCCCCACCCAGAAAAAGCCTTCAACCCTGTTCAAATCCTGTCCGTGGGACCACTTTTCCCAGAGAAAACCACATAACCAAACATACTGGAGTCCGTCGTTATAGGCTGTGATTTTCAGCATCATCTGGGCCTTTTACGCCACCTGGAAATCCCTTACCCTCCCAGCCAGCCTCTGCACACTCCCAAGGCAGGTGTTTTGACCTCTGGTACCCGCTCCTTGGAACCTTTATTCTGCTCCCAGCCCCTTACATGCTGTCTCAGCAGGGCTCCCTTACATCTGACCGCCCCCCCCCTTCCCACCAGCCAGCCCTGCTCAGAGGAACACGCCCGTCCCCCTCCTGCCACAGGTGCGCCGCCGCCCTGACCGAGGCCGCCCGATCCACCTGGCCTACACCCCACTTCTCCGGTGCCCCCTCTTTCTCCTCCTAAAGGCCCAGCCCCCCCATCCTCGGGGAAAGAAAATCTTCAGCGTTGGCCCGGCAAGCCCTACCCCTGCTGTGTGAGGACTGCCCCCCTCTTCGGCATCCGGCTTCCCTTGTTTAACTAGAGCAGTTATATTTAAAATGATCAAGCTTCTCGCAGTTGTGATACAGAGCCACGTACTCTGTGTTTCAGAGTCTTGTCTACCTATCACCCTTCAGCTCATTATGGTCTGGCTTTCCCGGGACCACAGAAAATGTTCCCACAAGCGGCCACGGCGGTGACCTGTCGGCCACCAGATCCACTGGCCAGGCTTCGGCCTCCTCCTCCTCACCCATCTCATGCAATTATTGTGCTTGGCCCTCTGTGTCCTCCAGCCTCTCCCCTGCTTGGTTTGTGTCTGAGCCCCTGAGCCCCTGCCCCGCCCTCACCCGCCTCTGCCGCAGCCGGAAAGTCAACCCTGGCGCCACAGGCCCACAGCCCAGGCCTTTTCTCGCTGGCCCCTGGGCGTCTCCAGCTGGCCTCCCTCCAGATACCCCAAAGTTCTCAAACCGAGCCATTCTTCCTCCCCCACGACCCGTTCGACCGCCAGCACCACCGGCCCCGAGCACAAACCCCTGCCACCCTCAGCACCTCCGTCCTGAGGCCACACCAACTTCTCCCTGCCTTCTTAGCTTATTGTCTTAAAGGACAACTATGAACGTGTCCCTATCCGACCGAGGGACCTTCAGATGGTGAGGAAGGCGCTCAGCCAGCTCTCCACCCTTGACTTCCCAGCTCATCTCCCCGCCGCGGCCTCTGACTTCACCCGACAGACACACACAGCCCCGCTCCGGCCCTGCCTCCCTCCCCGAAACAGCTCACCCCGGCCTCCCCTGGAATGCTATCCTCCCCACCAGTCAGCCTAGCAGACCCCCAGGGGGCCCCAGCCGACCTCTTTTTCACCTCTCCCCTGCAGCCTTCATTAATACGACCCCATCCCAAAGCCGTCCTGCCGTCCTGCTGTCCGCTGTCTGCCCTGCCCTGAGCCCCTCCTGAGCTGGGGCCCCTCGGGGCTGCCCTCCCCCAGTTTGGCGGACTCCTCCAGGGCACGCCGCTGCCACAGAACGGGCACGGGGCAAACCTCCTTCCCTCCCTGCCCTCTCCCCTCACCTCTGCCTCCAGCTCCAGCAGAGGGCCGGCACCGGAGAAGCCCTTGCAGATGTGACAGGACAGGCCCAGGCCTCCCAGGCCCCGTGCCCCCGGCTGGCCCCTCACCTGACCTCAGGGCTGGACCCCGAAGGGAGGGTCCTGCCCAGCGCTTCCTGCAGCTGTTGCCTCAGTAACGACTCCTGCTCGGGGTCCTGTCTCCGGGCTGCGGCCAGCCATCGCCGGGGGCCCTCCTCGTCACTGGAGTCCCTGGAGAAGCCTCCCGTCACGGCCCACAGAGGTTCCGGGGGAGGGTGGTGCCCCCCCCCCCCGCCCCCACAGACTCCGGCCGCCCCGTCTCGCTGGAGACTCACAGCTCGGGGTCCAGGTCCCCCTGGTGGGACAGGGGAGATGCACACACGGAGCAGGCGTTGTCCAGGAGACGAAAGCAGGTGGAGCAGAAGAGACCTGGGAAAGGGGGGGAGGGAAGGAGGTGAGTGGGAGCCCCTCCCCCTCCCCGAGCCCCCAGCCTCCAGCCTGGGGGGAGGGGGACGGTCCTTGGCATGGTGCCCGTGTGTGTGGGGGGGAAATGGCTACAGTGCCACTCTGGCATAAATTCCATAAATTCCGTTACCACCAGGAGAGTCGAGGCAGGAGAGACAGCGGGCTCCCCGTGGTTTTCCGTCCACGAGAACACGCGTGGTAATGACGGGGGGGCGGCTCGAGAGGGCAGTTCCAGGAAGGGTCCACGAGGGAAGGACCACAGGGGATTGTCGCTCGTCCCACGGCCGTCCCACGGCCGTGGTGAGCCCCAGCAGGGAGACGCTTGCACCCCAGGACTCTTACCTGGGCAGCCCGGGGTAGCGCAGGACACAAAGGTCTCCGTGTCCTCCTGGTCGTAGCCCTGCCCACAGCCCAGGCAGTAACCCTGCTCCTGCCAGAAGTGGGCGACCACCGGAGCCAGACAGGAGCATCTGGGGGGGGGGGTCCCAGACACTGAGCGGGTGGCCCCACACGCACAGCCTCCCTCCTACGAGGGTAGGCCTGCCCGCAGCCTGACCTCCATCCTTCTGACCGTAGCCACGGCCTCTGTGTCCCGCCCTCCTCCTCCCTTCAGGCCACCCCCCTCCCCCCGCCCAGAATTCTCAGCCCGAATTCTCGTCTCTGCACGGATGGCGCGGATCGGGCACCCTCTTCAACCAAACCTCTGGACGCCCGGGAAAGACTGTGATCCGTTCTGAGCTCTGGCTCTTTTTCTGTCCCCTCTTGCCCCGCCCCTGGAAGGAAGGACAGTGGGCTCACCGCCTGGCCAGCATCCGCAGGACACTCGTGTGGCCCAGGTCGGCCGCCCGCCGCCTCACTGCTCGGTGCAAGGCAGCCGACAGACTGGTTCGGCGGCTCAGAAGTACGTTGTACAGGTAGGAGATCCTCTCCTGGTGGAGGGGAGACCGGGGTGGGAGCTCCCTGAGCCTGTTTCATGTGCCGGGAATGCCGTCTGCCCGCTGTCCAGCTCCTATCCCTCTAGGTTTGGCCTCTTCCTTTGGGAGCCTCTGCACATCCCGGGAGCAGTTTCCTACTCTCTCCTCTGGGTTTTCATACCACTGATAAATTCAGTCATTCCCTAATAAAACATTCTCTCTCTTTTTTTAAACATTTTCTTTTTGGGGGGCCGCCTGGGTGGCTCAGTCAGTTGGGCGACTGACTTCAGCTCCGGTCATGATCTCACAGCTCGTGGGTTCGAGCCCAGTGTCGGGCTCTGTGCTGACCGCTCGGAGCCTGGAGCCGGCTTCGGATTCCGTGTCTCCCTCTCTCTCTGCCCCTAACGCACTCTCATTCTGTCTCTGTCTCTCTCAAAAATAAAAAAATTAATTAAAAAAATTAAAGAAAATTTAAAAAAATTTTAAAAAGATTTTCTTTGTTTTAATTTTTAAATGTTTTTTAAGGAGATTTTTTTTATTTTTTAAAAATTTTTTAAAGTTTTTATTTATTTATTTTGAGAGAGACAGAGCGCAGTCTGGGGAGGGGCAGAGAGAGGGGGAGAGAGAATCCCAAGCAGGCTCCGAGCTGTCAGCACAGAGCCCGAAGTGGGGCTCAAATCCACAAACCACGAAATCACGACCTGAGCTGAAACCAAGAGTCTGACACTTAACCGACTGAGCCACCCAGGTGCCCCAATGGTTTTAATTTTTATTTATTTATTTATTTTTTGGTTTAATACATTTATCGACTTGAGTTATTTTTGTTTGGGTCGTGTATAAATGACTAAACAAACGTGAA
>NC_064813.1:66517628-66533790 GCF_023721935.1 Panthera uncia | reverse complement strand
GGGGCTCGAACTCACGGACCGCGAGATCGTGACCTGGCTGAAGTCGGACGCTTAACCGACGGCGCCACCCAGGCGCCCCTTAATTTTTATTTTTGAGAGAGAGAGAGAGAGCACAAGCAGGGGAGGGGCAGAGACAGGGAGACAGGGGAATCCAAAGCAGGTTCACTGCTGACAGGAGAGAGCCTGATGCAGGGCTCAAACTCCCGAACCGTGAGATCACGGGGCTCGAACTCACTCCCCGAGTTCAAGAGTCGCAGGCTCCCGGACAGCCAGCCAGACACCCCTAAAAACACTTTTAAGTGTAACATCTTGTTCGCGGCCGGCCTGCCTTGAGACTGGGAGCTCCAGACTGCATCTTGGCGACCGTGGGGCAGCACGGTGACTGGCCTACGCTAGATGCCCAATAAATGGTTCGCAAATGAGTGAGCAGGTGGCCGGCGGCCATTCACCCCCCAACACGGCCCCCCCGTCGTTCACGAAACTCCGGAGACAAGCTCGGCCTCAGAGAGCCCTGCCCAAGGACGCCCCGTCCCTCGGCCCCATCTGGGCCCAGAGGCCAACAGTCCAGGTGAGGCGCTGTGGGGGTTCAGCCGGAGGAGAGAGGGCTGGGGCTGCGGAAGGACTCGAAGCTCCCCCCGCCGAGACAGACAGCGTGCACTTGGCGCGCGGGGCGGGGGCGGCGGCGGCTGCGGGCCCCTCACCTGCTCCCGGGACGGGTAGTACCAGGCACATATGACCCGCCGCAGCCTGCTGACGTAGTTGCCACACAGCGTGACGAAGAAGCACAGGCCGTACATGATGCCTAGGGGCACGCAGTCCCGCTGAGCTGCTGTCCCTGGGCACGGGGTGCCCTTCGTGCCCCGAATGTTGTCTGCTCCCCCTCCCCGCCCCGGGGGCACCCCCCCCCCCCGGGTGTGGTCGATACCGATGACGACGTAACCCGTGGCGTCAGGCTCCGAGGGGCGCAGGACGCAGCGCGGGGACAAGACGCTGATGTTGCTCTGCTGCAGGACGTCAAACGCTGACACCAGGTCACGATAGATCTTCCCGGCGTAGCCGGGACCCTCCACGGTTATGGACACTGCCACGGGGCCTGGCACAGAGGTGCCCTGTGAGGGCCCGCAGGGCTGTGTCCCTGCCCCCTCTCTCCCGTGCGGGAAAGGCCACATGCGCTGGGGGGGGGGGGGGGGACAGCAGACAGGCCTCCTGCCCCCAGCCAGGGGCCTCTGGCGGCGCTGGGCCTAACCTCAGCCCCGAGCACCGAGGAGGACTGGCTCCAGGGCCCCGAACTGCCCCGCTCCCCGACGTGAGACGGCCTGGATGGTCACCGAGTCCCTCCCCGGCCCCCACGACTCTCCGCTCTCCAGAAGCGTTCGTCGTAAAGCGTTTGCTAAGTGCTGACTGTTGCAGCCACGGGGCTGAGTGCTCTATTGATCGTTTGGGGCTTTTTTGTTGTTTTTATTTTCTCTGTTGGACCTCTGGCAGACGCAGGATCAGATTAATTATATTCTGTGGTTTACAGCGTGCTCAGTCAGCGGCCCACCCGACCCCGACACACGTGGGGTCACGTACCCCCGAGGGGCTGCCGTGCCCCGGCTCTGCGAGGCCGAGCCACTGGCCTGAGGTCAGCACCCCGCGGAGGGCAGAGCTGGGACGGCGGAGCCCAGGCCAGTGTGAGTCCGGACCCGGTGTTGCTAACTACTCTGTTATGGTATAACCACGAACGCGACACAGGGGTCACCGGGCAGAGGACAGAGTTGGAAGAGGGGCGAAGCCAGGGGCTGATGAGTCACAGTGACTTGGGGACTTCGGGGCATCGTCCCCTGGGGCCGGGGGGGACGGGAGGATGCTGGCCAGGGGGGCAGGGGGAGGCTCAGGCGCTCACTGCGGGCCACGATCTCCCCCTGCAGCTGGTGCCGAGCCAGGTCCAGCACCCAGAAGACGGAGTAGTCCAGGAACACCAGGAGGAGCACGAGGAGGAGGTACCGGGCCAGGTCGAAGACTGCCAGGATATAGAACACCCGCTCCCACCGGGACAGGAAGATGGAACCTGGGTGGGAGGGCGGGCAGGAGGGTGCCACCGCGTCCCCTCACCACGGGACTCCAGCCGCCCGTCCCTCAGTCCCAGACTCCCAGCCCCCCGCCCCCCCCGCCCCGGCCTCCCCGCCCCCCGTCCCCTCCCCCCCGGACTCCCAGCCCCCCGTCCTGTCCCCTCACCCCCAGACTCCCAGCCACCCGTCCCCTCACCCCCAGATTCCCAGCCCCCCGTCCCCTCACCCCCGGACTCCCAGCCCCCCGTCCCCTCACCCCCGGACTCCAGCCCCCCGTCCCCTCAGTCCCAGACTCCCAGCCACCTGTCCCCTCACCCCCAGACTCCAGCCCTGGGGGGAGAGAGCTCCCTCCTGGGGAGGGCTCCTGCCCCCACCAAGCGGGCCCGTTGGTTGATCTGGAAGGTGTAGAAGCTGTGGGGACCCCTGGGCCAGGGCTGGAAGTGGCGGTGGGGGGGCGTGGCGGGGGCTGTGACGTAGGAGCTTAGCTTCCGGGCCTGGGCCCTTCCAAGTCTTCAGGAACCCGCCCTCCTGGGGGGTCCCTGGCCCATTCCTCCCGGGCGGCATCTCCATATCAGCACATCCGCACTTCTGGCCTCACCCCCAAAGCCTCCCTTCCCTCGGCTGGTGTCCGCTCCCCACCCCTGCCCTCTGTCCGGACGTCAGGTGCTCCCGGAGGCACCGGCCCCCTCGTCACGCGTCTGCGTGCAGGGACCTTCCCCTTTCGGACGCAGTGCCGTGTGTGGGGCTTAGGGTCGGGCCGGCTCGGTGTCCCCGTCTGCAGATCCCGGGGCCCTCACCGGGCCGGATGTAGTGTCGGGCCTCGTGGGCGCTGAGCGGCAGCACCGTGGGCAGGCCCGCCCTGGAGCGCACGTCTTCCACGAGCAGAAATCGGCCGGTAACGTAGATGTTGTCGAAACCGAGCCAGTTCAGGTAACGGTACCGGTAACACAGGGCTCTGGGGGAGTGTCCGCGAGGCCCCTCGGCACCCCAGCCCAGACTCCGCTGGGCGCCGCCCTCCCGCCCCGCCCCGCGGCCCCCCGCCCCCGGCCCCCCTCAAGGCCGCCGGACGAGCCGAGCCCCGGCCGCCGGAGCCCCCGGCCCCTCACTGGAGGTAGAGCAGCGGGAGCAGCAGGGGCGCGGTGTAGCCCATCAGGGCCAGGGCCTCTCGGACGCGGTGCAGCTTCACGCCGACGGCTTCCTGCAGGCCCAGGGCCACCTGGGACAGGCTCCGGGAGGCGTTGAGATCCGCAGAGAAGTGGTGGGTGGCCGTGACGTTGAACTCAAACTCCTGACGCACCCGGTTAATCAAGTGCCTCACAGCTGGGGCCGGCAGGTGCCGCAGGGCCGTGAGCCAGGAGTCAGGAGCCCAGGGCCTGGCATGGCTCGCTGGCCAGCCGGGGCCCCCCGAGCCGGGACCCAGTGTGGACTGGGGAGGGGCCTCCGCAGTCCGTGCTGTCCCCGTGGCAGCCTGACTCCAGTGCCACCCGATGCCCTGGCGTGGGGGTGGGGGTGGCCCTGATCCTCTCCCGGGTGCTGCTCTGACGTCCAGCTTGGGCTGGTGCCCCTCCCTCTTGCTGGGCCTCCCTTTCCTGGGTAACTTCCTGGGGTCCTTTCCTTCCGGCCCCTGCGTTCTCATTCTGGGCCAGGAGCGGGCCCCAGCAAGGAGGGGACTGCCCCAGGAGCACCCCCTGGGGCGGCCGGGGGCGGGGGGGACACTCACGGGGGCCAATGGTCTTGCGCAAGAAGGGCTGGATGTACTCGGGGATGACGCAGAACACCTGGACCACTGAGAACCGGAGACTGAGTGTGGGGGGGGGGGGGGGGGGACGCGGGGGCCCCCCCCCCCCGGGGGCCCCCCGGCCCCACAGGCCCCCGGCTCCCCCCCCCCCCCCGGGGGCCCCCCCCGGGCCCCCCCCCCCCCCCCCCCCCCGCCCCGCCTCCCCCGGCGGCAAGCCCGGGCTCTCTCTCACCGCTGGCCAGTCCGCACAGCACCAGCTTGAAGGGCGTCAGCACGAAGCACAGGTGATAGGCTCGCGGTATGGTCCTCATGCAGCTGTCCTTGGCGCCGTCGAAGACCCGCGCGCACTTCACGTAAGGGTTGCCCAGCTCGGCGTTGCACACGTCCCCGATGTGAAGGAGCCAGTACCACACGTTCCTCAGCGCCCTGGCTGGGGACGGCTGCGGGGCTGGCACGCGGCTGGCGGGAGCCGGTGGGGGGCGGGGGGGGCGGCTGCAGCGTCCCCCCAGGGGGCCGGGGGGCTCCGGGACAGCCCCCGGAGCAGGAGACGCCTGTGGTCAGGGGCCCGGCTGTGCTGTACCCACTGGGGACTAGTCAGGGAGGGGCCCGAAAGGCCCCGGGCGGGGGCAGGGGTGAAGAGACAGGGTGCGTTTTGACCCCCGCCCCCCAAACAGACACGCGAATGTGCTGACCTACGTGCTTCACGCCGTCCATGATCGACCGAAAGAACTTGCGAACCCGGTCAGCCACCTCCTTGGCCTTCTGGGCAATGGCCTTAATCTTGTTCAGGGCACCTGAGAGGAGGGGCGGGGGCACTGTGGGGCGGCCCTCACCACCGGCCCCCGGTAGGGAGTGGGCGGGAGGCGGGTCTGGGAATCCGGGTGGAGTCGCCCAGTGAGTGAGGTCAGGGGTCTAACTGGGCGCCCCGAAGTCAGGGCCCCAGCGGAGAGGAGCGGAGCCAGAGACGCAAGACGAGGGGCCGCGGGGGGCCTTACTGACGAGGGGCTGCTTGGCCCGTTCCAGCGCTTCGGCAGTCTGGTTCAGGGCCAGCTCTGCCCCGCAGGCCACGGCCTTGCTGGCCTGAGTGAAGTTGTGCAGGGTGTTGGCACAAGGCCCTTGCAGCACCAGCCCAAAGGCAGCCACCATCAACAGGGCCCGGCCCTGCTCTGGGGGAGACGGCTCCATCAGAAGCAGGACTCCAGCCTTGCAGGCGGCAGCATCTGCAAGCCTCTCAAGGAAGCCTCCAGAATATTTCCCTCGAGCCTCCCCCTCCCCCAGGATCCCTCCTGCCCCTCCCCCTGGGTGCCTCGCTCACTGGAGAAGGCCTGGGGCAGCAGCAGGAGGACGGTGACCCGGACCTGGCGGGAGAAGCCCATGCCGAGGCCGAGGAAGGCGGCCAGAGTGAGGGTGCCCACGAGGCAGGCCCAGGGGCTGTGTTCTTCCACCAGCAGCTCCAGGAGCTCATAGGCCGTGGCCAAGGACAAGCCCAGGGCGAAACCCCCCATGCTGCGGACCACGGCCCGCGACACGCTCGGCTCCTCGGCCCCTACGGGGGCCATGGCCGCCGGATCCAAACGTGTGCCTGTTTCCAGGAGACGCCCACGGGGTTCTGGGGCTCCTCCGGGCTCCCGGAATCCCTCCCCACATTCTAAGATTCCGAGGCCCCACATTCTAAGGTTCCGAGGCTGTACCACACCTGTGCTGGAGGGCCTTACCCAGCTGCAGGACTGGAGAGGGGGAGGGAGGTCTCGAATCTCCTGCCCCAAGTCTCAGAGCAGAGGGGCGAGAGACACAGACCAGACAGGCTGTGGGTGCGGCAGAGGGGCCGGAGAGGAGGGGCCAGAGCGGAGGACATCTGTGGGACGAGAGCGGGTGCAGACTCATGGTCATCACACCTCATCGGGATGGAGCCACAGGGCAGAGGAAGCTCCCCCACACCAGTGAGTCAGTCCCGGAGACCCTGCCCTTCCCCAGGGCCGCCCAGCCCCCAGGCATCCGTCCAGTGTCTCCCGCCCCCCCTTCCCCCACCGTGGGCCCCCCAGCGTCCCCCCCCCCCCCCAGCGGCCCCCCCCCCTCCAGCCATGCCCTCTCCTCTTCTCTCCCTCACCTCTGCCCTGCTTCCTCAGGGCCCCCCCGCCTCCTCCAGGAGGCCCCAGGTTCCTGCAGGTCCCCCAGCCTCTCCCCCCCCACAGGCCCCTAACCCTGATGAAGCGCGTCCCAGCCAGAAGAGTGGGCTCTTGGCCCTGCTGGGCTAACGTACTTGACCCCGCAGCCGTGCAGAGGCTCCTGAACTGGGGGCTGCCGGCCCCCTGTGGCCGACTCCTGCAGCGCCAGCCCGGAGAGTTTCCGGTCACTGCTTTCCTGCTGGGGGCAGGCACTGGAGGGCTCCTGGCCATGGGTGAGTGTGGGGCCCCCCGGGGCAGGGGTGGGACCCATCTTCTGACCTTCGACTTGACCCGTGCACTCGTAGGTCTCTTTCAGCTCCTGGTGAACCCCATGAACATCTATGAGGATCAGAAGGTGGTGACATTGTACAGCCTGGTGGGTTAGTGCTGGCTGAGGACAGGGAGGCTTTGGAGGCTGGGGGGACAGGCCTGGAGAGTCCTAGGAGGGAGTCCCGTCTTGTTTCTTCTGTCCCCAAGTGTCCCTGTGGCCCCAGCCCCCTCCCGGGCTTTGCAGGGAGATTCGGGGAGAAGAGGAGGACCCAGTCTTGTCGTCTAGGGGCCCTTCCCAGCCGGAAAGGACTCCGTGTTACATGATGCACTTCACACCCACCTCTTCTGACCTCTCTGGCCTTGTTTCCTGCCCCTCCGTTGGTTGGTTCGTTCGTTCAGTCAGTCAGCACTCACTGAGTCCCCACGAAGCTTCAGCAGTGAACAAGGTCCGCGAGCCTCGGGTGGGGACAGTTAGGCAGTAAAGGAACACTGAGTAAGAGCATTTCTGATGGTGACAAGGGCGTGAAGAGAGGCAGCTGGGGGTTTGGGGGGAAAGCGGCTGGGGCGGCGCCGGCCTGAGTAGTCAGGGAAGGCTTCTCGGAGGCGACACTGCCGTGGGGGGGCTCATGTCGAGAGGTGCCAGGCTGCAGGAACAGAAAACCCACCTGCAAGTGCTGTAACCACAGAGAAGGTTGGTTATCTCAGGCAACAACAGGTTTCCAGGTCGAGTGGTGTTTGGAGTCTGGATAATTCAGCAGCCGGGTCAGCCCCCCAAGGACCCAGGTTCCTCTTGCCTGGTTTCTCCGCCATCTTTGTTTTTTAATTCTATTGTTTATTTTTTAATTTACCTCCAAGTTAGTTAGCATATGGTGCTACAGTGATTTCAGGAGTAGATTCCTTAGTGCCCCCCCCCATCTAGCCCATCCCCCCTCCCACAGCCCCTCCAGCAACCCTCAGTTTGTTCTCCATCTTTATGAGTCTCTTCTGTTTTGTCCCTCTCCCTGTTTTTATATTCTTTTTCTTTCCCTTCCCTTATGTTCCTCTGTTTTGGCTCTTACAGTCCTCCTGTGAGTGAAGTCATATGATTTTTGTCTTTCTCTGACTAATTTCACTTAGCGAATTTCACTAATAATAGCCTCCAGTTCCATCCACGTAGCTGCAAATGGCAAGATTTCACTCTTTTTGATTGCCGACTAATACTCCATTGTGTGTGTGTGTGTGTGTGTGTGTGTGTGTATCACATCTTCTTTATCCACTCATCCATCGAGGGACATTTGGGCCCTTTCCATCCTTTGGCTGTTGTCGACAGCGCTGCAGTAAAGGTGGGGGTGCACGTGTCCCTTCGAAACAGCCCACCTGTATCCCGTGGAGAAATGCCTAGTAGTGCAGTTGCTGGGTCGTAGGGTAGTTCTAGTTTTAGTTTTTTGAGGAACCTCCATGCTGTCTTCCAGGGTGGCTGCACCAGCTTGCATTCCCACCAACAACACAAAAGACATCCTCTCTCTCCGCATCCTCACCAACATCTGTTGTTGCCCGAGTTGTTCAAGTTAGCCATTCTGACAGGGGTGAGGTGGCATCTCAGTGTGGTTTTGATCTGTATTTCCCAGACGATGAGTGATGTTGAGCATTTTTGTATGTGTCTCCGCCATCTTGGGCCTGGCGACCATTCTGCCTCGGGTTATGAATTGGCCGCGGCAAATCCAGGCATCTCGTCTTTATACAACAATGTCACAAGACCAGAACATTCCTTCTTCATGTCTCCCGTAAGGAGGAGGAAGACATTCCTGGACCCCCAGCCGGCCTCCAGGCATGGTTCTCTGACCAGAGCCACCTGACCTGTGTGGGGCCAGAGGGAGCGGCTCCTTCTCTGACCACAGCCCCCACTGATGGCCTTTCCCAAGGACCCTTGCTTGCTGCTTGTTCTCGTTTGCAAGACCTGCTCACATCATTGTGACTGTTTCTAGGGTTTGAAAGGTCCGAGCCAGTCTACACCAAAGGTCCCCTTGCTGCATTCTCCAGCCTTTTCCCCACTTGCACCCCTGCCCCGCCCCCTGCCCCCCTCACCCCTTGTCCCCAACCCCCAGTCCCCTGCCCCCAAACCCCTGTCCCCAGCCTCCTGCCCCCTGCCCCATGTCCCGTGCCCCCTGTCCTCCTCGCCCCCCCCCCCCCTGCCCCCATCCCCATGGCCCCCACCTCCCACCCCCCGTCCCCTGCCCCCTGACCTCCCTGCCCCCAACCCCCAGTCCCCTGCCCCATGTCCCGTGTCCCCTGTCCCCCCCACCTCTCCGCCCCCTGCCCCTTGCCCCCTCACCCCCTGTCTCCCACCCCAACCCCCAGCTCCCTGTCCTCAATCCCCAGTCCCCTGTTCCCTGTCTCCTTCACCTCCCTGCCCCCAACCTCCAGTCCCCTCCCCCCTCCCTCCCCAACGCCTTCCCCAGCCCTCCCCCCGCCCCCTGCCCACCCCCTGTGGGATGGGGGTTCCACGGTGGAGGGGGGGCTTGCCTTGTATTTGTTTCCCCACCTCCTTCCTCTTCTGCTTCTTCTGATGTCAGAAGGGATTTGAGGGAAAGGGCCTCAAGCTCGCCGTCCTCAGTGCTGTGCGGGGCCCTCTGCCCTGGCTGGCAGGCTGTCCCACTTCAGGGGCCTTTCAGGGCATCTCTGGAGGCTCCGTGTGGACCTGGGAGGTCCCGTGTTCCTGCTCAGAGCACTTCTGTTTGGCCGACGCCTGCAGCTCCTGCCCCCCGGCCTCTTCTGTGCGGGTCCCTTGGGTCTCTCTGCCCCCGAAAATGCCCCCTTGTCCCAGAGAAAATGCACACGTCCTTGCCCTGCCTCGATGACAACCAAGTGTGGCTCCCAAGTCGTGGTCCCCCACGTCCCCCGGAGGGAGGCCTGCCGGCACTGTGGTCACCTCTCCTCCCCCTCTGTGCTCCAGGTGCTGGGGTTCAGCGGAGGCCGCCTCCCTCTGCCCCATCTCTGCAGGGGCCCCGTGGGGTCTCTCACTTGGCACAGATGGAGCGCCTCTCCCCTCCCCTTCCAGAAAATTCTGGTTTCTGGTCTTGTCTTTGTATATTCTGGTTGGTAGAGGGCCAGAGACCAGTTTTTCCCTTGTGGACGCCCAGGGAGGACACCCGCAGCCCCGTGGGGCTCTCTTCGGAATGTAGGGCAGCGACTTGTCAACAACCATCCTGAGTTTGAGTCTTTGTCCAGAGGCCAAGACCACAGAACAAACCCCTTCCCGCGTCCTGTTGTACCACGACGGGGCTACGCAGATCCACATTCACCCCCGGGGGCTGTTGCCCTTGAACCGAACGCAGGTTGCGTGAGAAGGAACGAGGCAGACTGACCACCGGGTGGCAAGGAGCGGGGACTCGCTGCTCGGGGCACACTTGTGCGACTGGGGGAGCCGGCCCGGTGGGGAGGGGGGAGCAGGGCCCTGGCGGGGTATGGGGGGGGTTCCATGGCTCAGAGGCAGTGCCGCCTGGCGGATTCTGGGACCAGAAACAGGCCTGTGTGGGTCAGTGAAGTGGGTGAAGGTCCGAAGCTAGGCGGGGGCCAGGTCAGAGGGTCCACAGGCCACGTTACGGGCGCTTGGGTCGGATCCCAAGCACGGGAGAAAGCCAGGGGGTGGTTTGAGGCAGAGAAGGAACACGATCAGGTTTGTGTTGACAAGGTCACTCTGGCTGCCTCGTGAGCACTGGAGGACAGGCTAGTGAGAGAGGGGGACGTCGGGACCGGTTGGCCCCAGCCAGAGGCAAGGGGGTCCCTACGAGGGCGGGGGACGTGGGGGGAAGTGTAGGGACTTAGGATTCGCTTTGGTGGCAGGGGCAAACACTGTTTCACGGGAAGCTTCTAGGTCCCCCGACCAGCTCACGCCGCCGCCGTTCCTTTGGCCTGGAATGCCGTCCTGCCCCCTAACCACACTTACTCACCTTCGGCCCCAGCTGACACATCTGCTCTGCCTGGCCCTCCCAGCCCCACCCTCCTCCCCACAGAAACCCCGCTCCCTCAGCTCCCGCGGCGCCTCCCGTGCACTGAGCGCTCGAGGGTCGTCATCTGTCCACCCGGCCGTCTGTCTCCCTGCATGACGAGCTCCGAGGAGCTCACTGTCTCCTTGCAGAGACCATAGGGAGACGCTCGGAAGCGCGGACACGGACCGGCAGGGCCGTGACTCAGGGCTAAAATCAGGGGCGGAGGTGGTGAGTGCGGTAGGGCTCAGGGCACGGGAGTCCTGGGGTGGCTGTGAGGACCAGGGACTGTCGCCGGACTTGTTCTCTTGCTTTCCCCGCTCCCTCAGCACGTAGGGCCTGTGGGAGTCCAGCCTGGAAATGAGAAGTGCTCGCCCCCTTCCCAAACCAACACACCCTCCTGCACACAGTCAGTCAGTGACCGTGGCTTGTCAACCTCCCGCGTCTCTCCAAGCCCTTCCAGAGCCCGCCGCAGCTAAGCTCTGTACAAGGCCGTTGAATGAATGAATGAATGAATGAGTGGCCTCGAAGGCCTATTAGAGTCCGTGTAAATGGGGGCAAAGGCAGTACAGTGGTGGTTCTAGAAAGAAGCTGGGGGGGGGGGGCGGTGCTCCGGTAAGCCTGGTGGTGGGCCAGGGGGCATCTTCACTCTGCCTCACCACCGGCCGCTCTCTCCTGACAGGCTTGGGGGCCGTGGGCTGGGGGACCTCCCCTCACATCCGCTGTGCCAGCCTCCTGCTGGTACCCAAGATGCTGGGCAAAGAGGGCAGGCTCTTTGTGCTGGGGTACGCCTTGGCTGCCATCTATGAGGGTGAGTCGTGCCCCTGAGAGAGTCCCTCCACATCTCCAGGCCTCCCTAGTTTACACAGGAAAAACAGGCCGGTGTTGATGAGGTGACCTCTCACCGGCTGCTGGGCCCAGTCGCTGCATGGCTCCAGCAGGTGGCCCCCGTATGCCGAGCAGGAGCTGAGGGGACCTTCTGAAAGTGGCCCGGCTGCGGAGGGAGACCCACTGTGGCGTCTTCCCCCAGGACCCGCGGCCAATCTGCGGCGCAATCTCAACGAGGTGGTGGCCTCGCTGGGCTGCACGGTGGAATTGCAGATCAACAACACGAGAGCGGCCTGGCGCGTCTCCACCGCCCCACTGCGCGCGGTGTTCAAGGGCCTGCTGGTCAGCACGCTGCGCGGGGCAGGGCCTGGGCCCCTCTCCCCAGGGGGCTCCCACACCTGCACTGGGAGCCACGACCCCCAGACTGTTTCCCGGCCGGGCACCCCCGGCAGTTTTTGCAAGACTGTCCTCAAACATGGCAGGATGTGCCCTGGGCACTAAACGCCAGGAATGCCCCCGCCCCCAGTCATGGGACGTGCCCCCCCCCCATCTCCAAACACCTGGGTGGGCGGGGCTCTGAGCCGCTGAACCTGAATGTCAGGAAACCGGTGGCCTTGGCCTGGAGGAGTCAGGAAGCTTCGGGGCCCAGGGAACTGCGGACCCGATGCTGGGGTTGCAGGGGTTGGAGGGTTGAGGAGTTGGGGAGACCGGCTGACTGCGGGGACGCTGGGGACCGGGGACATTGAGATGGCAGAGTGGCCTGGGAGGTTAGTGTGAAGGGTGAAGTCCAAGGGCCTGGGGAGCCGGGAGGGGGCAGAGAGGAGGTGCCTGGTGGGACAGTGGAGCATAGGGTGAGGGGCTGTCTCAGGACTCCCCGAGGGCCCGAGGGCGGAGCCAGAACGTGGGGGGGGCGAGGGGGGGCAGGGGGGTCGGTGCCACCTCTCCTTCCTCACCCTCTGACCCCAGGGCAGCAAAGTTTCACTGAAAGCCGAGACTCAGAACCTGTCCAAGGCCTTCGAGGACCTGGATGCCCAGGTGAACAGCGAGATGGGCTACAGCCCCCAGGACGCCGAGAGCCCAGAGGGGACGGCCCGGGGCGTGGGGACCCACCGAGCCCCACCTTCCGGGCGCCGTCTCTCCACACAGAAGATGTACGAGCTGAAAACCAGGCTGCGCTGTTCCTGTGAGGGGCGCGGGGGTGCGGGCGGGGGCCGGGGCTGGGGGGCGAGGGGCGGGGGCCTCAGGCACCCTGGCCCCCTCCCACAGACGTGGTGGACCGGGCCATGCTCAGCTGCCGCCGCTGGTTCGACCGAAAGCACAAGCGGTGCACGGAGCGCGTCCGGGTCCCGCTGCTCAACCACCTGCTCTGCCTGCCCATGAAGTTCAAGTTCTTCTGCAGTATCGCCAGGGGTCAGCCAGGGGTCAGCCAGGGGTCAGCAGAGTAGCAAGGGGAGGGGGACACCAGCGCCCAGCCCGCCCCCCCCCCCCACTGTGGCATTGCCAGGGGTCAGCACAGTGACAGGAAGGGGGTGCAGCCCGGCCCCCTCCCCTGACTGGCGGTGTGACCCAGCTTATGTGCATAGGAGGCTCCGAGTTTCGTCTCTTCATCTGAAAGGCAGGGGTAATAAGAGTACCTACCCCGTCAGGGGTTTCTGAGGGCCTGAGGGGCAACACACGGGAAGCTAGTAACAGGGCTGACACAGGAATTTTCTCATAAATGTTGGCCGTCATTATTCATGGTTGGCATGGTTATGAACAGGTAAGAAAAACGGGGGAGAAACGAGGCCTCGGTCCGGGACGGGGGCTGGAGGAGAGGGGAGAGGGGAAAGACTCGGTGCGGTGCGGTGCGGTGCGGTGCGGTGCGGTGCGGTGCGGTGCAGAGAGACAGGCAGGCTGCAGGGAGGGGCCGCAGCGGGGAGGCGGGGGGAGCGCGGCCCCTGACCGCCGCTGTCCTGGCTGTCCGGCCGGCAGCGATGGAAGTTTGGTGCCGCAGTCGCATCCCAGTGGAGGGCAACTTCGGGCAGACCTATGATTCCCTCAACCGGTCTGTCCGCGACCTGGAAGGGGAATTTTCAGCCACAATTGACCTCAAGGTAGGAGGCGGGGCCTGGGGGCTGGGGGTGGGGGGAGCTAGGGAGGAGGGAGAGGACACAGGGCCTGAGCCCTGAGGAGGCCCAGGAGGGAGGGAGAGGACAAGGGGACAGGTGTCTGTGCTGGGACGCCAGGTGCGAGAGGGGAGGGCGGCAGCTCCCAGCGGACGCAGGGGAGCAGGGCGGGGGTCACGGGGGTGGTGGTGGTGGGAATGGCGAGCAGCAGGAGGGTCCTGGGAAGAGCTGCCCCCCCAGTGGGCGGCGGGGGGGGGGGGGACGCGGCGGCTGCATCCGGCCGCGTGCGCCTCCGCACCCCCCAGGAAGAGAAGCAGGTGGCGGTGCTGGGCCTCAACACGAGCTGGGAGCACGTGAGCGCCGAGCTGCGGGACCTCGTCCGCCGCCAGGAGGCCCAGCTGGGGTGGACCCTGGGGCTGCTGCGTGTGCTGCTGTCCTGCACCTTCCTGCTCGTCCTGCACGCGTGAGCGCCGCGCCGGCTCGGGTGGGGCCCCCGCGGACCTTCCGCGTCGCCTTTGGGTACAGCGGCAGCCGCTGGTGACGCAGAGTCAGAGGAAACGCGGGCTTTTGGTCAGGGACACGTGGCCCGCGTTCCCACACCTTGAAAGGGAGGCCGTCTTCATTTATCTGCCTCCTTCGGCCTTCATCCCAGCGCGGACTTTTTTACCTTTAGCTTTGACTGTTGATTTTTCTCTTGCCCTTCACATTCCCCTTGGCTCCGACTTTGTCCATTTTTATCGTCCAATTCTGCTTTCATTTTCTCCCGCCTGCCGCGTTGGCAGCGACTTTCCCAACATTTGGACCAAAGTCCTCAACCCCACCCAGCCTGGCGTCCAGCTGGGCCGTCCTGGGCCTCACTCTGTTTCCCTGGCGACCTCTGGACCCTCTGTCTCCTATCACCGCCCCTCACATGCCCGAGACGGGCAGGGGCCGGCAGGGGCGGCCACAGGGGCTCCTGCTCCATTGTCCCCCCGGCTGTGGGGCAGCTGAGGGGCAGGGGTCCTGAGCAAGCCGAGGGCCCTGTGGGGAGACAGACATGAAGGAACCATCTTCCCGCCCTCAAGATGCTCACGGTCTAGGGGAGGCAAGAGAGGGAGGCACCCAAGAAGCATGGACCGTCCGAAGGCCGCACTCGGGACCGGCTTGGGGACCCGGTGGGAGCTGAGTGTGTGCCCCTGCCATAGCTGGTTCTCTTGGGCAAGGGTCCTGGCATCTGTGGGGTGCGGAGGGCAAGGCTGGGCTTGCGGCCTGGGCTGAAGTGGCCATGGCCGGAAGAGTCTGGAAAGCCCTGCGGGCCGGAGGCTGGGAGGCCAAGGTGGGTCAGAGGTTAGGGAGCCTGGCGGGGGGAGTGGGGCGTGGCAGGAAGCTGGCCCGAGACGGAGGCAGGAAGAGGCGAGGGGCACCGGGTCCCGCGCCGGCTCGGGAGGGAAGGAAGGAGGCACAGAGAGTCCGCTTCCAGGCTTTCAACCCGGTGAGGTCACCGGCTAAGGGGCAGCGGGGAGCGGGCGGGGCAGGTTCAGGCGCGCCCGGCAGCGCTCGGTCTCTCCACAAGGGGGCGCTCGCGGGCTGGCCTTGCATTTCTCCTCTTTGTCCCTTAGAGGCAGGAACAGGGTTTCCACGGGTCCGAGAACCACGAGCACTGGAACTCGGGATTTCCAGTCTGCAGGGCTTACGTCATGTAACTCAGTTTCAAACACGTCTCCAATAACTTTTTGTCCTTAGTAAACTGAAACATTACGTGGGACTTTGGAGCATCCTCAGGGGAGAGGGAGCCTCGGGCACACGGAAAACACCGCCTTACTCGAGGGTGTGGTGGGGAGAAGGGAAGTAGGTGGGAAGTGAGTTTTGCTTGAAGTGACCTCCAGGAGAGGTTCTGCCGAGATGAAAGCGGGAGTCCGTCACGATGGCGGGCAGTTCTGCAGCCTTGAGGGGCTTCACGCCCCGCTGCCTTTGCTCCTGCTGTTCCCGCTGCTTGAGATCCACCCTGCCGGACCCGCGGCCGGGAAGCCTCCCTTCCCGGCCACGTACACGACCCCCCTTGTCTTCTCGCTCGTGTGCCTGCCCGCCTGGCCCTGGGCTGCAGGCTGCCGGGCGGCAGGGCCGTGTCTCCGCCTAGGACGTAAGCGGCGCTCGGCGTGTGCCGGTGGGCCGTTGAATGAGCGAGCGTCCGGGAAGCCCGTGGTTGGGGGTGGGTGAGGACGACATGGAACCGTCCCCGTGCCCAGGTCCTTCTCCTACGTGGACAGCTATAACGGGGACATCCGCTTCGACAACATCTACATCAGCACCTACTTTTGCCAGATCGACGAACGCAGGAAGAAGTTGGTGAGTGGGCGCAGCCCTGACCCAGGGTGCCCTGCCGTGTGCACCCTGTGGCCTCGCGCTCCAGGGGGGCGGAGGGCAGAAGGGGGAGGGCCCTGGTGTCCGTCACCGTGTGCACGTTGTGTCCAGGGCAAGCGGACTTTGCTGCCGCTCCGCAGAGCCGAGGAGAAAACCGTCATCTTCCCCTGCAGTCCCTTCATGCAGGCCTCGGAGATGAGAAACGTGGTGAGGGCGCCGTGGGGCGGCCCGTGGACCTGACCGCGGGCACTGGCCGCGTGGGGCGGAGGGCAGGGGCACCCGGGAGGGCTCCAGGCCTGCCGCTCCTGTCCTCGGGCAGGTGAGGGAGCTCGCAGAGACTCTGCCCGTCCTGCTGCTGCTGCTGGTGCTGTGCGGCCTGGACTGGGCTCTGTACTCCGTCTTCAACACCATCCGCCATCACTCCTTCCTGCAGTACTCTTTCCGCAGTGAGCCCCGCCCGGCCCCTGGGAAGTCCCCCGCCCCACCCCCGCAGCCACCCCACCTGACCTCATCCAGTGTTGTCACCTCCTCCTGTGTCTCACCCCTCCCTGGCCATCTCAGGGTCAAATCTCAGCCCTGCAATCTGACGGAGGGGGCCTCACCTCAGCCCCCTTTACATCCGCGACAGGGAGGGGTTAGCGTTCAGTGAAGGGATGAAAGTCCCGCGCTGCAGAGGATTTCTGTGCCTTGAACCCCCCCC
>NC_064813.1:66487478-66512628 GCF_023721935.1 Panthera uncia | reverse complement strand
GTGGCGGCCCGGCGCGGCGGGGTGCGCCAGGCAGACCCGGCGGCCGCGGTTCCTCGGCGCGCGGCCCAGCACCTGCTGCCCTCGCCCGGCCCCGGGCGCCGCTGCCATGCGGCTGGCGCTGCTCTGGGCCCTGGGGCTCCTGGGCGCAGGCAGCCCCCTGTCCTCCCGGCCGCTCCCGGATCGAGGTGAGTGCCCGGCCCGCGGTGGGCGGGGGGACAGACTGGGAGAAGGCACGGGGAAGTCGGGAGGCACTGGGGGTCGGCCGGAGACCCGGGGAGACCCCTTGGCCAGAGCGCGGCCCGCCCTGCCTCGATGTCCTGGGCGATGGAGGGGGATGCCGGTCCCCCTGCGCGGTCATCCTGTGCGCGGTCCCCGCGGACACTTCCAGGCTCCGGTGCCGGGCACCAAAGGGCCCGGCCCAGCACCCCCTCAGGATGGTGGGAGACGGTCGCTGCTCCCCAGGACTGACGTCTTCGCCCCTCTGGGGCCTAGCCGACCATCCTGCCCGGTGCCAGGGCGCCGAGTGGGCACGGCCCGGAGGGTTTGGCGAAGAGGACTCTTCCTTATCCAGGGCCCGGGCGGTCACGGCGCCCCTCACCCCGTGTTGATGCCACCAAAAACCTGGCGGAGCTGGCGGGTGGGGACGCGGGAGGAGCCGGGGGGGGGGGGCGGGCGGGCGGAGAGTCGGCCTGGAAAGAGGCTGACACCAACTCCTCCTAGGAACTTTCACTTCCCGCTGCGTCTCTGGCCACGGACTGGGATGGCAGGCGGGGGTGGGCTGTGCGGAGGAGACAGGGCCGTTGTGGGGACGGAGGAGGGGGGGGGATGTTGGGAGCAGGGAGGAGCTGAGCTGTGGCGAGCGGGTGTGCCTGGCTGGGTCTGAGGGATGTTTAGGGAGGGGTGTTTGCACTGCGCACCCAGAGATGGGCGTTCCCGCAGCTCCGATGTGAGGAAAGGGGAGGGTGAGTGGGCACCGGGCCACAAGGCTTCGCCCAGGCCTGAGAGGGGGCGTTCCTGGGGGGGGGGGGGGTGTGATTGGGAGGGAGCGGGAAGGGGGCTCCCCGTGAGAGCCTGGGGGGACAGGGAGGGGGCCCCAGGCGGGGCAAGCTGAACTTTCCCTGGGGACGTGCAGGTGGGGTAGGGGTGAAAGTGAGGGGTGGAGAGAAGCCCCTCTCCTGGGGCTTGCTCCTTTAAGTCCCAGAATGCAGTGCAGGAGTCCTTCCAGCCGAGAAGGGCCCTGAGTGGCCACAGGCACCGGCTGTGCCCAGCGCCAGGGACTGGCTCGCTCAGCACGCTCTTGGGGTGTCCTGGGGACCCTGCAGGTGGCCCTGTGGAGGAGCAGACGAGGCCAGAGAGGGCCCTGGGGGGACCCTCGGAGCCCCAGGTCTTTCAAGACAGCCCCACACTCAGCCTGGCGGAGATGCTGCAGGTGAGACCCCTGTCCCTTCAAGCACAGAACACAGTCCCTGCCGCCCCCATAACCAGCCCTCTCTGAGGAGCAGGTGAGTGGACCTCATGTGGCACGGCCACCCCAGGTCTGGCTGCCCCTCTGGCCACACCCCAGCACCTGGCTTCGCTTACCCCCTCTCCCCCGACACGCATCTGCCAGCCTCAGCCCCGCCCGGCCCCGTCCATCTCCTGGGGAGACCCTGAGGCCAGACTTGCCTTCGGGGTCTCACTCTGCGGGCTTTCTCGGTGGGGGAAGGTCAGGGCCTCACCAGGCACCCCCCTCCCCAATTCCAGCGCTGAGTCAGAGGAAGGGCTGGGGCGTGCGCCAGCTCTTCCATGATGCTTCCTCTCTGGGCAGGAAGCCGAGAAGGGGCGGCTCAGATACCTTGCTTGACCTCGCACACAGCCCCCCAGAACAATGCCCCAGGCCGGGCAGGGCTTCCTGGCCCCCCCCCCGGGCCCCCCCCCCCCTCCGGTGACCTAATCGTTGGTACTCTCCTAAGGGTCTGAGGTTTTCTGGTTAGAGACGGATGGGAGTTTCAGGCAGGGCCAGGGAGGTGACATACCCTCTGGTGCCCGCAGACCAATCTGCCTGAGGCTCTGCGGATCAGATTGGAATTGGACGGTGACAGTCATACCCTGGAGCTGCTGCAGAATAGGTAACAATGACGGTGGTAACGACAATAACAGCACAAGTAACAACCGTAGGTGACGTTTACTAAGTGTTTACTAAGTGCTCGAACTCTCCTAATCCTTCTAACAACCTATAAGGTAAATACTATGATGCTGCTGTTTTCATTTTACATATGAAGAAGTCAAGGCACAGAGAGGTTACATAACCTGCCCAAGGTCACACAGCTAGCGTGTGGTAAAAACCAGGTTAGGACCCAGATAGCCTGGCAGAGTTTGTGGCCCGACCGCTCTACTCTGCGGCCTCGGGGGGAACCCTGGCCCCCAGCCACCCCTTACCACCTCTGGACCTCAGGATGTCGCCGTACCGCCCTGGGAGGCGACTGGCATTGCCTCTGTTTTTCTTCACTCCACAGGGAGCTAGTCCCAGGCCGCCCACACCTGATGTGGTACCGGCCCGACGGCACCCGTGTGGCCAGCGAGGGACACGCTCTGGTGAGTCTAGTGTCCCGTCTCCGGCCCGAGGGCGGCGCCAGGGGCCAGATGGAGGGTGTCATCCCTACGGGATGTGGGGTGCGCCTTCACCAGCCTTCACCAGCCTTCACCGACAGGCTAGCTAGCCTCGGGGGCTCCAGCCCTGGCCTTTGGGGTAGCGCTGACCTTTCTCTGCTGTAGGACAGCTGCTGCTACCAGGGAGCGGTACGGGGCCACGTGGGCTCCTGGGCGTCCGTGTGCACCTGCTCAGGGCTCAGGTACAGAGGGCGCATCCCACCGGGGTGGAGAGAGCCAGGCTGTGTGAGGTGTGGAGCTGAGAGGTCTTCTGACTTCCTGCCTCCTCCCAGGGGTCTGGTGGTCCTGTCCCCCGAGAGAAGCTACACCTTGGAGCTGGGGCCCGGGGACCTGCGAGCCGCCCCCATCATCTCCCGGACCCGAGACCTCCTCCTGCCAGGCCGCACCTGTGGGTTGAGCGGGCACGCATCTGTGGCCACGCGGGCTCCCCAGGAGCGGCCCCGGGGACGGCGCCACAGCCACATGCGCAGTCGTCGGGTGAGGATGACGGCAAGAGGCCAGGCTTCTGTTGTCCCTGAGGGCCAGGCCCTGGACCCTCAGAGATCTTTGTTTCCAGTACCTTCTAAGGAGCTGTTGCCCTGGGTCGGGCCCTGTGTGAACATAATCTCCTCTCCTCCTCCCGAAACCCTGGGAGGTTCGGGCTGGCAATAGCTCCGTCTTTGTTAGAAAACCAGCTCAGAGAGAGAGAGAGGCAGTGACTTGCCCAAAGCTGTTCAACCACGAAATGACATATGCGGGGTTTAGACGCAGGGACCTGACTCAGACTCTTCATGGGCCGTATGATCCCGTGTGCGGAGAGTGCTTGGCTACAGACCACACAGTCACCAGGCATAAGGCAGTATGAGTCCAGCACCCTTGTTTATAAATCGGGGAGAATAAGCTACTTACTCTCTAGGGTTACTGTGGAGCTTAAACAAGTCTATATCCATCTATCAAGTATCTATATGGTGCTTAAACTGGGCCTGAGATAGGTAAATATACGATGGTGTTGGCTATTATTATTTACTTCTTAAAGTTTATTTATTGTGGTTTTTTTTTAACGTTTATTTTTGAGAGAGAGACAGACCTTGAGTGGGGGGAGGAGCAGAGAGAGAGAGAGACACACACAGAATCCGAAGCAGGTTCCAGGCTCTGAGCTGTCAGCGCAGAGCCCGACGCGGGGCTTGAACGCACGAACTGTGAGATCATGGCCTGAGCCGAAGTCGGACGCTTAACCGACTGAGCCACCCAGGTGCCCCCTATTTATCGTTTTGGCTGTTTTTAGTAATCTCTGTACCGAGTGTGGGGCTCAGACTCACGACCCCCGAGATCAAGAGTCGCATGCTCATCCGACTGGGCCAGCCGGGCGCCCCTAGTATTATTTTTTTTAATTCAGGAAAAGTACTGAGTTTGGAGCCAGAGAAGCAAGGCTCTACTCCCAGCTTCATGACCTACTTCTCGGTCCACCTTGGGCAAGTCCCTGGCCTCTCAGGCTCTCAGGGGTTCCTCTGTGAAACGGGCTCTCTGCTCTCCTCCACTGGAGCACACAGGGTGGGAGCGGACACAGCTCGGGCAGCCCCGTGTGGCCCCGGCGTGAGGAGTGTGCCTGACACCCCTTCTTGTCCTTAGCGGAGGCGGGACGTGGTGGCAGAGACCAAGGTTATTGAGCTGGTGCTCGTAGCCGACCATTCTGAGGTGAGCTTGCAGGCGCCGCGTGTCCTGCCCCCCCAACCCTCCCCCACACCGCCCGCCGCCTCCCCCCCCCCCCCCCCCCCGTGCCGCGTTTGCTCCTTATCATGGTCGTTTCCCTTGAGCCGCAGGTCCAGAGGTACCCGGACTTCCAGCACCTGCTGACCCGCATGCTGAAGGTGGCCTTTCTCCTGGACGCCGTGAGTGCCGGGCCCAGCAGCAGCCGGACGGCCCTGTGGCCGCGGGGACCCCTCTCCTGAGCCCCCATTCTCTTTCAGTTCTTCCGGCCCCTGAACGTCCGGGTGGCGCTGGTGGGCCTGGAGGCCTGGAGCCAGCGTGACCTGGTGGAGATCAGCCGGGACCCCGGCCTCACGCTACACAACTTCCTGCGCTGGCGGCGGGAAGACTTACTGCCTCGACTGACCCACGACAGCGCCCAGCTCGTGACGTAAGACCCCAGGCTGCGCCCCAGCTCCCCGCCTGTGGCCCTGAAGCTCTGGGCTGACCTGTGGCCCTGCGATCCCACAGTGCCACCTCGTTCTCCGGGCCCGCGGTGGGCATGGCCATTCAGAATTCCATCTGCTCTCCCGACCTCTCGGGGGGTGTGAACATGGTGAGCGATGCCGGGGCCCTCGCACGTCGCTTCCTCCACGTGCCCCCCCCCAACCCCACCGAGTTACCTACCCCAAAACCGCGGATGTGGGGACGGGGGGCGGGGTGGGGAGGACGGCGGGTAGGACGTGGCCCCTGCTGTCACAGCACTGTTACGTGGGGGCTTCACCTGTGAGGGCACCTCGCAGGGGAGGAGGGGGTGGCTGAGGCCCACAGAACAGAGGCGAGTGCCCAGGGCCACACGTAAGGGACAGGAACAGAGCTGAGCGAGCTCTAAGCCTTCCCACCACCCAGGCCCGGGCTCTCCTCCTACTCCAGAAGCAGTGAAGGAGGGAGGCTGAGCGCCCAAGAGGTCAGATGAGGAGAGAACAAGAGAGTCAGGCTGGTGCTGGACCTGGGGTGTCCCCTCCCCAATGCCAGGACCACTCCACCAGCGTCCTGGGGGTTGCGTCCTCCATAGCTCACGAGCTGGGCCACAGCCTGGGCCTGGACCACGACTTGCCAGGGAACAGCTGCCCCTGCCCGGGCCCGGCCCCGGCCAAGAGCTGCATCATGGAGGCCTCCACAGAGTGAGTGGCTGCAGGACGCACAGCGGGGAGGGGCAGGGGCAGGGGCAGGGGGTGGCTGCAGCCCTAACCTCTCCCCCACTGTCCCCAGCTTCCTGCCAGGCCTCAACTTCAGCAACTGCAGCCGGCGGGCCCTGGAGGAGGCTCTCCTGGAGGGGATGGGCAGCTGCCTCTTCGAACGGCAGCCCGGCCTGCCCTCTATGGCCGCTGTCTGCGGAAATATGTTGGTGGAGCCGGGCGAGCAGTGTGACTGTGGCTTCCCGGACGTGAGCCCCTCGCCCGAAGCCCTGCCCCACTCACTCCTGTGCCCTGGCCCTGGCTCACTACCCCGCTCCGAGCCTCCAGAGCCCCTTCGTGGGCTCTAAAGGGCCGGCCCGTTCCTCTCCGCCCCTCCCCGCCTGCAGGGACACCATGCATGTCATTGGGCTCTGGCCTTTACTTGCCGCTGCGTCCTTCTGATGGCTGCCCTGGGCGGAGGGGAGGAGGTAGGCTCTCGGGCCCAGCCCGCCCTGACGCAACCCCCCCCCCCCCCCCCCCCCCCCCGCACCGACCCCCGTTGCGATGACTTCACCTGCCAGCTGAGGCCTGGGGCGCAGTGCGCGTCCGGCGGGCTCTGTTGTCAGGATTGCCAGGTGGGCACGGACCGGACCGGCCGCCACAGCTCACCCGCCCGGGGCCACGGCGGGAAGGGTCCCTGTGGCCCCCAGGGCCGGGCTGGACCTGCCCGGCACCCCTTCTGACCCTCCCCCACCCCCCTAGCTGCGCCCAGCCGGCTGGCAGTGCCGCCCCGCCAGAGGCGACTGTGACCTCGCGGAGTTCTGCTCGGGAGACAGCCCCCAGTGCCCTCCTGACGTCAGCCTGGGCAACGGCGAGCCGTGCGCGGGGGGCCAGGCTGTGTGCGTGCAGGGGCGCTGCGCTTCCTATGCCCAGCAGTGCCAGGCTCTCTGGGGACCCGGGGCCCAGCCCGCCGTGCCGCGCTGCCTCCTTACCGCCAACACGAGAGGCGATGCCTTCGGGAGCTGTGGACGCAGCCCTGATGGCAGCTACGTGTCCTGTGCCCCTAAGTAAGTGACGAAACCTGGATTCTCCTCTGGGTTTGTGGGGGCCTCGGCCTGACCCTGCACCTCCTCCCTCACCTCAGAGATGCCATGTGCGGGCAGCTCCAGTGCCAGGGGGGTCGGGCCCAGCCGCTGCGGGGCTCAGCCCGGGATCTGCACTGGGAGATACTAGAGGCCAACGGGACCCAGCCGGAGCTGAACTGCAGCTGGGTCCATCTGGACCTGGGCAATGACGTGGCCCAGCCCCTCCTGACTCTGCCCGGCACAGCCTGTGGTCCTGACCTGGTGAGCAGTCCCAAGGGGGCAAGACCAGGAGGGGGAGGGGTGTCTGGACCACGGCGAGCAGTGCCCGGGCCTCGCTGTCCACCCGTGTAAAAGGCACAGACTCTGAGGGGGGTTCAGATCCTCTCTTTGGCCCGAGCGAAGTCCTGTCCTCCCGTGGGCCTCGGTTTCTCCATCCGCCACTCAGCCGTGCTGGCCTCCCAGGGTCAGTGAAGCTTCGTGAGAACCTGATCTTTGTTCTTCCTCCCCTGGGCAGGTGTGCATTGACCGTCGATGCCAGCCCGTGGGTCTCCTGGGAGCGCAGGAATGTCGAAGCAAGTGCCACGGGCATGGGGTGAGCTGGCCTGGGGGAGACGGTGGGGGGGCGGGGGGAGCAGGCAGCCTCCGGGGACGAGAACGGTGACAGGCTGGGAAACACACACACCTAGCTTCCGACCCTTGCTCTGCTGCTGCCTAGCTGCGTGACTTCAGGCAGATTATTAACCTCTCTGAGCTCTGCCTCCTCGACTATCCAGTGGGCAGAATAATAGTACCCAGTTCCTGGTGCATGAGAGGACATGGGAGTTTCCGGTACAGTGCCCGGCACGGAGAAGGCGCTCGAGGGGCTAGTTTGGTTTCACCTGGTCTGCCGTGGATAAACTGTCCCTCTCTCCATCCCATCACCCCGGCACACCTCCCGGTTGTGCACTTAGGAGCTCCTGAAAAGCTGGGACAGGGGAACGGGCCCCTCGTTACTCAGCCTGTACCCCTAGGTCTGCGACAGCAAAGGACACTGCCGCTGCGAGGAGGGCTGGGCGCCGCCGGACTGTGCCAACCGCAGCAGAGGTGGGGGGGGGAGGGGAGAGGGCACAGTGGCTTCCTTACCCACCCCCCCGCCCTTTCCTGACCCCTTGGGGTTCTCTGATCACTTCCCCCTCCCCACCTGCCACCCCTTCCTGGGTGTAGGATCCTAGCCCCACCCGCCTTCTCCCCACAGCAACCAGCTCCCTGACCACAGGGCTGCCTCTCAGCCTCCTGCTGTTGGTGGCCCTGATGCTCCTGGGCGCCAGCTACTGGCACCGTGCCCGCCTGCGCCAACGGCTCTGTCAGCTCAAAGGCCCCAGCTGCCAGTACAGGTACCAGGCTCCTTGCCGCCGCTCCCTCGACCGCCCTGCGGCACACGACGGCCGTGGGGTCCTGCCCCACCCCGTCTGCAGCGCCCCCCACCGGCTTCCGATCGCCAGCCCCTCGGACCGCTCCCCCCACACCTCCCTTCTCTACACACGCCCCGTAACTCTTCACCTCACACGGAGACCCACGGAGGGCAGCCGGGGGGCCCCTGTGCTAAGTGGGGCCCTCCCTCCGGCTCATCACCCCCCCCCCGCGCCCGCCTCCCCACTCTGACTGGGCTAAACCCTTGCTCTCCAAGGGGCTGCGTCCACTGCACTCAAGGGTCGCGTGCGGGTGGAGAGCGTGGTCTGACGCTGGGCCCCCTGCCTCCTTTTCTCCATGTCCAGGGCAGCCCAGTCTGGTCCCCCAGAACGCCCAGGACCCCCGCAGAGGGTCCTGCTGATGCCAGGTGCCAAGGTGAGTCATGGATACCAGAGGAGAGAGGCCTCACCTTGTCCAAGCGTCCGGCTTGGGCCCTGGGGCGGGGGTACTGAAGGCCCTAGACTCAGAGAGAGTCTCACACTGCCCAAGAGTCGGCCAGAGGAGTCAGGGCCAGCCCTCCCCCACTCCCCTGGCTGCAGGCCCAGAAGCAGAGTCCAGCCTGCAGTGGGGAGGGGCAGTCACCTAGAGGAGGGTCCGCTGGCCCTCTCTAGCTGGCCAAGCTGGTGGCTTTGAGAGGTGGGTCTGCGGATGCTCCCAGAGGGGCCCCTGGAGGACGAGGGGGGTGGTGCTCAGAAGGGGCCCTGGGTGTGCCACACCCTGATGAGGCCCAGGACACCATGGGTAGGAGGGCTGGTGAGTGCCCCCTGAGCCCCCGGCAGGGGTGTGGGGGGTGGTCTGCATGCCAGCTCCACCACTCGTCACCCCCTCTGCACACAATTGGATAACAGCATGCACTGCGCCCACCGCCCCAGGGACCCTGGCTGCCCCGCCCGCAGGCACTGACCCCTCTCTGCCCACATCTGTCTCTGTGCTCCCCCCCCCACCCCGCCCCCACCCTGCCTGTCTGCTCCTCCTGCTCTCTCAGCAGGCCAGTGCTCTTGGCTTCCCGGCTCCCCCTTCCAGGCCGCTGCCTCCTGACCCTGTGCCCAAGAGACTCCAGGTAAATCCAGGCCAGGCCCCGCCCTCGCCCAGGGCAGGTGGGAGGCTTGGTGCCCAGCTGCAGCTCTCACTCTGGTCCCCTGCCAGTGGCGCTCTTCATTAGGGGACCGGGGTGCCCCTCAGCCTTCAGACACTCTGAGCCCCAGAATCAGCAAAGGGTGAGCCTCCTGCCTTGGTTTCTACCGCCATCTGGTGGTCAGTGGCAGGACTGCAGCTGGCCAGGGACACCACTCTGACCCGTGCCTTCCTCCCCTGAGGCTTCTGCTGGCAGGCACCCAAGCCCTGTGCGCATGTCCCCATTCTCTCCTGCCCCCTGGCTGACTTTGCATGTTGACCTGAACCCCTCAAGAGTACCACTGCATCCCTCTTGCCCCTGGCTGTGCTCTCACAGCACTGCCCCTCTCTCTGTCCAGGCTGAGCTGGCTGACCGACCCAATCCCCCCACCCGCCCTCTGCCCGCTGACCCGGTGGTGAGGCACCCTAAGGTAACAGTGTGGGGAGAGAAGGGCACAGCCTCTCCCCCACCCAGGGCTGTGGTGCTAATAGCCGTGGCAGTGGTGGCCATGGTGAGATGCCCCCTCTGTGCCTAAGGGCACATCCGCTGGTGCCCTTTACCGGTGACAGGTTTGTTTGGAGACAGAGGTGACCTCTGAAGCTGGCCCCACAAGCTGGTGTTCCCCAACAACCAGGTGGGCACCATGACATCCCCTCCCAAGCCAGCCTCCTGCCTTCTCTCCCACTCACAGGGGCCCGCCAAGCCCCCACCCCCGAGGAAGCCATTGCCTGCCAACCCCCAGAGCCGGTGCCCTTCGGGTGACCTGCCTGGCCCAGAAACTGGAATCCAACCCGTAGTGGTACCGTCCAGGTAGGCGAGCAGGGGCGCGGAGGATGGGTGGGAGGGGCGAATGGTCTGGGGAAAGGGCACCTCTGATCTCTGTGCTTGGCGTCTGCACCCCAGACCTGCACCGCCACCCCCAGCAGCGTCCTCGCTCTACCTCTGACCTCTGCTGAGGTTTCCCGGCCTGCCACCCGGACCTAGGACTTCAAGAGGCGACCAGTCCCTGGAGTCCCCGGTGATGACTGAGGGAGCCGGAGCCTGGACCCCGGACACTGCCAGGGGCCGCTGAGCAGCACTCTAGGGACCCGCTCACGCCATGGAAGCTGGGGTTGGGGAGGGGCTGGGCGCTGGACTGGGCTGAGGGAGGTGCACACAGCCTGTCCCTGCTCTGGTGCAATAAACAGTGAGGTCTGGGCAGCGCGCCGCCTCGGAGTTTGTCGGCTGTGGGAAGGCCGGGTCGCCCCTGCTGCGGTTCCAGGTCTGTCCGCCAGGAGGCGCTGCCACCTCGGACGAAGGCAGGCCGGGGAGGGCGAGAGTCCGCGGCCGGCTCGGCGCGTGTCCCCGGGATGCTCGCGGCTCGTTTCTGCCCGGCCCGGGAGGCCTGTGCGCACTGCAGTACCACGGGGAGTTGTAAAACCCCGTGCCACCCGCCAGTCGCCAAGTCCTCGCCCCCAGGTCTGCGCGGCCCCCACAGGCGGCTATCAACCAAGCGGCCAAGCCGTCCCCACCCCCTGACCAGTGGCTGGGAAAAGTGGATCTGGCTGGTGTTGTCAGAGCCCCGGAGCCGGGGCGGGGCGGGGCGGCGGCTCCCACGATCCCAAGGCCGTGCACCTGCCTCCTCCCCGCCCCCCCCCACCACCCCGCGCCCCACCTGAGGGCTTGGGAACAAAGGTGCATTGTATAGGGCGCAATCGGCCTCATTATTTCGTTTTCGGGAATGGGGCCGCGCGGGCCCCCAGCCCAGAACGAAGGTGTGGGGCGGAAGGGGGCAAGCGCCAAGCCCGAGATGGGCACGAGCTCACCACTAAGGCCCTGTACGGGGGAATGGGGGCGGGCGAAATCCCAGGAGGCGATCCGTCCCTTCCGACACTCGCGCTATCCCTGGACCGGCATTAAAAAACGGGCAACATTCTCAGGTAGAGGCGGACGGGCTTTGGAGACCCTCGCCGGCCTCTTGGGGCCAGAGGGCGCGTGCTCCTATTTCAGTCCCCCCAAATTGCAATAAGGCCTCCTACCCGGTACTAACTTAGACATGAAAGGCGCGACCTCCCTAAAACGGACTCCCAGCAGCGGACCACGTCGCCCCTCCCGCCCCCTCGCGACGCGGCGCAGCCGGGGTCGGAGCGGGGTGAACCCGGCGTGCGCCTCGGCGCGCAGGGGGTTAACAGGAGTTGGCTCTGAGCGGAGAGGCGGGGGTGCGCCCCCATTGGTGGAAAGTTACCCGGGGGCGTGGCCCGCGAGTCTCCGCACCCCACCCCCCGCCCCGCCCCCCCCCCCCCCCCCACCTCCACTTTGTACCTTTCTCGCCGCGGCAGCGAAGCGGGCCGGGACCGGCCGGACCAGACCAGAGCGGACCCCGGGGGCGATGCGGCTGCTGCCCCTGCTGCGGACTGTCCTCTGGGCCGCGCTCCTCAGCTCCCCGCTGCGAGGGGGCTCCGGCCTCCGCCACGCCGTCTACTGGAACTCCAGTAACCCCAGGTAGCCGGGCCGAACCCAGGCGGCGGCGGGCCGGGCCTGCGCGCTCCCGGGCCGGGCGCGCGCCCCACTCTCGCTCCGTGCGCGGCGCCGCCTGCGCCCGGCCGCGCGCCGGGGCTCCTTTGTTTGAGCCGGCGGGGGAGGGGGAGGGGAGGGGCGAGGCGCGCCCCGGGCTCCCCCCGCCCGCACGTGTTGGGGGGCGGGCGGAGGACCCCGGCTCCGCGGGCGGATGGTGGGACCTGGGAGAGCGGGGAGCTGGGGGGGGCCTCGGCCTGCGCTCCGAGCCCCGCCCCCTCGCTTCTGGCCTCTCTCCGGCTGATCCCCCCCGCCCTCCTGCCCGAGCCGGGGCGCGCGGTCTGGAGAGGGAGGGAGGGGGCTTTACTCTCGTGAAAGAGCGTGGTTGAAGCTCCTGCTTGCTGGGCCTCCCCTCTGGCGCTCGCCGTCTCCTGATCTCATTCGCTGTCTCTGCTTTCATCTCCGTCACTATCCGCCCTTCTAATTCTGTCCAGTCCCGGCCCAGCGCTTCCAGTTGAATCACCTTCGGGCGAGTCGGTTGACCTCTCCAACCTCAGTTATCTCGTCTGTAAAATGGGCTCATAACACCTGGTACCCTGGGAAATCGGGCTGGCTGGCTGAGGTCACGTGTGCAAACGAGGTGCAGGCTGTGCAGATAAAAATCATTATTTCTTTCTCCCAAGCCTTTGAACCTCGGTATTTTCGAGTGTTTTCATCTTCTTCCCCAGCTCTCCGTGCCTCTCTCTGCTTTCTCCATCTGTTTGCCTTTCTGATACTTGAGACAATCTGTGACTGTGCATTTGCTCACTCACCGACAGGCGTTACACAGTGTGCGGTGTGCCAGGGCATGTGCTAGGATGCTGGCTGCAGGGAGATAAGACCTCAGCTCTGGCCTCTTCCAGCCCCAAGACCCCCAGGGAGGGCAGCCTCCCATAGGTCATTACAATAGGAGCACCACGTGATAACAACTATTGTCCTCCAGTTCCGAATCCCCCTCTCTGTTCCAGACCAGTGCCTCTGAATCACTTGAAGAACTCGTTAGAAACTCAGGTTCCTAGCCCCGAACCCTGAGGTTTCTGGCTCATTCACTCAATCTACGAATACTTATTGAGTGTTTGGGCAGGACACTTTTTCAGGCACTAGGGATGATCTGGAACAAATCCAACCAAGGCCCAGCTCGTGTTCTAGTTGGTCTGAGCTGAGCCCATGAATCTGCATTTCTAATTAGAGCTCCAGATGCAGGTGGTCCTTAGACCACCCATTGAGGGATAGCGAGAGGCCTTTCGGGAGTCAGGCTGGACTGTGTGTATGGCAGGGAAGGGGGAAGGGGGTGACAGCCCTTCCTGCCTGTCCTGGCTCCCACAGGCAGCTCCCAGGAGGTGAAGGGAGTCCTGAGTAGGCCAAAGATTGGTTCATATCTGGAAGGGCTTCTGCTCCACGTCCAACATTTCCTTGTCCTGGAAAAACAAAAAGGAGGTACCCCCATCCACTCCCTCTTTCTTTTTTGTCCTGTGGCATCTTTCCGGTATTGGACTGAGGTCTGCAAAGCAGTCTTTCTCTCTCTGTTGCTGTTGATGCGGATGCTGATCCGGGCCTCCCTCTCCGAGGCCATGACTGTGCTGCGTATCCCTCCCTCCGTGCCCAGCTGTGCAGCAGCCCCAGACCTGGCATTTGTCAAGTACAGGGTGCTGTGCCAGACGCTCTGTTGGGCACTGGGGCCACAGAGCTGGGCGGCAGCTCCAACTTGAAAATGTAGGGCGTGGTGAGTGGCCTTCTCGTGTGGGAGCCTCGTGCTAGTGGGCACTGCGGTCCCTTCACCTCTCAAGACCTGTAGTGGTTACGTCCCCCATTTCTCGACTGTCTCTCAAGAGTTGTCAGGCTGGGAAGCGCAGACCCTCCCGAGCCGCTCCCTCTCCAGTGGGTAGGGGAGAGGCTGGCGGGGGCCATGGGGAGGGGTCTCTCTGGCCCTTATGCCCCCGGGTGCCCTGTGCCCTGCCCCTTCAGCCCACACCTGCCTTATGCCTGCAGGCTGCTCGGAGGAGACGCAGTGGTGGAGCTGGTCCTCAACGACTACCTAGACATCTTCTGCCCGCATTACGATGGGCCAGGGCCCCCGGACGGCCCCGAGACGTTTGCTTTATACATGGTGGACCGGCAGGGCTATGAGGCCTGCCAGGCCCAGGGGCCGGGCGCCTTCAAGCGCTGGGAGTGCGCCCTCCCTTTCGCTCCCTTTGGTCCCGTTCGATTCTCAGAGAAGATTCAGCGCTTCACACCCTTCTCCCTTGGCTTCGAGTTCTTGCCTGGAGAGACCTACTACTACATCTGTGAGTGAGGAAGGCACACTGATGGTGTCTGGGGCCGGGGTTGGGGGGGGGGGGGGGGGGGGGGGGGGGGGTGGAGGTGCGCAGGCGGCCTGAGTCTAAGACTGAGTAGGGGGTCATGTAGGGTGAGTCTCCCAAGAGGAGGAGAAAGCAGGAGGAGCCGGGGAAGGGGACGTGAGGGGGGCACAGGGAGTCTGGCACCAGGATGTGGCCCAAAGGTAAGGGCGGGCTTTCCAGGGACCTGGGAGAAGACGATCGGAAGGGTCTGAAGCAGGGTCTGAGGCGTGCGGACTAGCCTGTGCTAACGCCTTCCTCCCGATTTCCCACCCCGCAGCGGTACCGGCCCCGGAGAGTTCTGGCCGCTGCTTGAAGCTCCAGGTGTCTGTCTGCTGCAAGGAGAGCAGTAAGTAGGTTGGGGCAGGGCGGGCAGCCCTTCTGGGCCCTTGGGAGTGAGGAGAGTAGTGGGGAGAGTCTGGGAACATCACACCCTGAGGGGCCCAGGTGGGGCCTTTTGCTCTGTGGGAGCTTTCACTGTACCCCTTTTTAAAATTTTTTAATGTGTATTTTTGAGAAAGTGTGAGTGGGGGAGGGGCAGAGGATCCGGAGCAGGCTCTGGGCTGACAGCCGCGAGCCTGCCGTGGGGCTCGAACTCACAAACAGTGAGATCGTGACCAGAGCCAGATGGGACACTCAACCGGCTGAGCCCTCCAGGCGCCCCCAACTGTACCCCTTTATGCCAGGCCAAGGGACGACATCTCCAGGGCAATGTCCTTCGAGCCCTGGGCTGAACTGGGACGGGAGCGAACAGCCTAGGGGGAGGGCAGGGAGGAGGCTGCTGGCAGGGAGAGCCCATCAGTGCCACCCTCCTGCAGAGTCGGAGTCGGCCCATCCCGTCGGAAGCCCTGGAGAGAGCGGCACCTCTGGGTGGCAAGGGGGAGGGCCTCCCAGCCCTCTCTGTCTCTTGCTGCTGCTGCTCCCAATTTTGCGTCTCCTGCGAATTCTCTGAGCCCAGCGGACCCCTCCTGCCACCCCAGGAGCGACAGCCCTCCCGAGACTCCCTGGAGGAGGGCCCTCAGCATCAAGCCAGCCAGACGGATGGAAGAGTGATGGGGGCGGTCGGAGGGTCCGAGGTGACCTTCCAGGGGCTGGCCCCTTATCACAGGCTGAAGAGTTGCTGCAGGGAGCTGCACACCGCCCTGCACACACCCCCCCCCGCGCCCCTCCCCTGCCCCCGGAGCCCAGGCAGGACAAACACAGGGTCTCCGTCCGCTGCTTTGATGTTCTTTGCCCATCCCCCCAGAAGGACTGGGATTTTGGTGGGATGGAATCCTTGAGCCTGTTGGGGGCCAAGACCGAAGACCCTGGGACAGGTGGATTGCCAGACCAGGGCAAGGAGGAGGCTGAGGCCTGTGCCCGGCACCCTGGGGGCCACTTCCCTGGGGCAACATCCCCCCCCACCCTGGGGGGGGGGTGCCACTCGCTTGTCTTCTGTGAAGACAGACTTGCCATGAGGCTGGACATCATGCCAGTTTGTATTTTTATAAGTGTCTGGACCAAACCCTCAATAAACCACCCCCCTTTTTGTTGCTCTGCCCCACCCACCGCCCTCCGGCTCCTTCCCTGGCTCCTTCCCTGACATCAGGGCTCCCTGCGGCCTCTGCTCTCAGCTTTGGCTCTGCCTGACCTCCGTGCCCGCTGTGCCCTGGCCATCGGCTCCAGGCCGAGGGCACCCCTCTGGGCGATGTGGGGTGGGTGCCAGCAGCAGCTGTACAGCCCGGCGCCCCCTCCCACCTCCCTAGCTGGCTTCCTGTGCGGGGAGGGGGCAGCTGCTCCTGATGGCCCACCTGCTCGGGGCACTGCCCAAGCCCGGGGAGCACCAAGCAGGGTGTCGGGGCAAAAGCAAGGGCTGCCAGAAAGACCGCACCCGGGTTTCAGAGCGCCTGGGTCCTGCGAGCTGGGCATCCTTCCCCCTCCCCAAGGGCAGTCTGGGCGGTACCAGGCCTAGAACTGCGAAGGTGGGGTCAGATCAAAGCCTCCTTCCCCAGCGGCTTCTTTGTTCTTCGCTTTTATAAGGAGGAGGGGGTGGGGCCGAGGAGGGAGGGCCCCCTCTGCTCTCAGCCCCACGCCATCTCTCCCACCTCTGGCAGGCCAGGCTGTGATCCCCCCACCCCCCCGCCCAAACCCGACCAGAGCCCTCTTTCTGGACGTGTCCCGGGTGCAGCCAGGGGAAGGGGCGCCCCGTCCTCCGCGGCCGTTCCGCGCCCGCCCCGGTGCCCCGCAGCCCCCGCTGGCACCGTGCCGGCCCGCGTGGCACCGAGCCAGCGATCGATAGGTGGATGGTGCGCCGATTAGCTCGCCCGGCTGCGGCAGGGGGAGGCGGCGTGGGGGCGCGGGGGGGGGGGGGGGGGGGGGGGGGGGGGCGAAGTCTGACCTCGCAAAGCCCCCCACACACACCCAGGTCGGACCCGGGTCAGCCTCGCTGATCGCCCTGCTCTGCCTACGGGGTGGGGGTGGCACCGCGGGCTCCAGTCGGACCCCGTCCCCCCTTCGAGGCCCCTCGCAGACCGCCCCCCCCCCCCGCCGTCTGCCGGTGCCGGCGCACCCGTGTGTCCGCGCCCGCAGCCCAGCCCGCGAGGGGCTGGGGGAGGACCCACGGCCCGGTCTTCTGGTCCCGGGTTCGAGCTGCGTCTCCACTGTCACGGGGGGGGGGGTGGTGGTGTCCGTGCGTCGCCCTGGAAACCGAGGGCACCGCCGTCCCCCTCCTCCTCACCCCCGAGACGCCGTAGCGGGGCGAGCGGGGGCGACCGATCAATAGCCCCTGCCCGCCCCTTGAGGACCGTGGGGGTCTCGCCCCGCTGCCAGCGGCCCCGACCGGGAGAAGGCGGGTGCGGGTGGCAGGTGGCCGCCCGGCTCCCCACGGGCGCCTGTGCGGACGCCTCGGCAGGCAGCCGGGCATTTGTGAGACGGCCCCTTCCCCACACCTGGCCCTGTGCGGACAGCCGGCCCGGCCCCGGGGCGTGCCCCCGACAGCAAGGGCCCGGTCGGCTCCGGCTCCGGTTCCCGGGGCGGAGACCGGCTGAAGGTGCGGGGCCGCCTTCCGGGTCTGGGCCCGACCCATGAGAAGGCCTCGAGGCGCGTTCCGGGGCGCGGCTCCAGGAGGCTGGGCAGGCCTGTGAGTTTTGGGGCGTCACCGATCTCCCCTGAACGCAGAGGCGCTAGACGGCCCAGGGTGGGGCCCTCGATTCGCTGGACCCGCCCTGGTCGCTCCCGAGCAGTTGGGGGACTCTGGTCCTCTTTGCGTCACGAAGAATCGCCAGAGCCTGGGAGGGAGACTCTGCGACCCGGGGGCCTGCCCCACGCTTTCCGGGGGCGCAGAAGCGAAATCCCCAAGTTTGGGCTGTGTGACCCCTCCCTTTTTTCCTTCTCTTTCAGTGATTCCTTCCTTCCTCTACTTGTTCATTCATTCACCAAATCGTGGGCTCCCAGCGCCCTTCTTCCGGCAGGCCACGGCAGCTGGGGGCGTCGGGGGATTCCCAGCGGTGACGCAGTGGGAGAAGGGCACCCTGGCTTCCAAGTAGCCAATTGAATCCTGGGGCCTGGGGCATGAGGTCATCAGCGGTGATGCCCATTGGCTCAGGCCTGGACGTGGGGAGGGGGTCCCCATAGCAACCGACGGTGCGTCCGACCGTAACCCGGAGAGTGGTCGTTGCCGGAGCTCCAGAGGCAGCTTGGGTGGTGTTTGGGTTGGGGGCGGGGAGGCGGGGTGGAGCCCAGACCCCCCCAGGTCCCGCAGCCCTGGCCCAACCAAGCTGCTGTCGTTCTGGAGATCTTTTTCTCACTCAAAGTAATGGTCAGTGCCCCTCGCCCGGGGCAGGGAGATTGGGGGCTGGGGGAGTACGGGCGACGGCGTTGGGGTCGCGGGTGCAGAGCCGCCGCCGCTCGGAATGCTAATTCTGAGAACCTCCTGTTCTGCATCTCGTCTGCACCTCATTTGCATTCTCTTCATTTAAGGTCAAATTGAGCAGACAGCCCCACATCCCAGCCCTGTCGCGCGTCTGTATCCCGACTTTATCCCTCAGCAGCTCCGTAATCTCTCTCTTTCTCCAGTTCCTCACCCCACCCCTCTCCCAGCCGGCGGTGTCCCCTCGGGTGCGAGGGGGCGCAGCCTAGCAAGAGCGGAAAGAGAAGTCCGCCTCTCCCCCTGGACGTCTGCTGACAGATGGGGAGGGCTGGTCCCTACCGCCTAGAGACTAAATTGACAAAGCAAATGGTGGGGGAGGTGCCCGGGGCTGGGCGGGGGTCTCCGGGGCCAAGTCACCCACACGCCCAGCAGGGTGCTGGGACTAGGGCCGCCTGCTTGCAGCCAGGGGCGGGCCTGCCCACCTGTCTGGTGCCAGGACAGCTTCCTGCCTCCAATTAAACGCTAATGAGGTGTCATTAACCCTTAGCTTGCCTGCCAGCCCTCAGGTGGAGTTTAGATTCGTGGTCTCACCCCGAACCCAGGGGCGGAGAGGAGGCCCTTTGAGGAAGCCTGGAGGCAGTGGGGCCAGGGGGCGGGGGGAGGGCCAGAAGTCTGGGCCAGAGGCATGCGCGGCGGGCACTGCTTATGCTGTGTGCTGCTGGGGGCTCCACACACGGCCGGCCCAGTGGCTGGGTGTCTTTCTTCCTGGCGCATCAATTCGGCAATGACTTGCGAATCCCCTTCCCTACTCTACTAACTAAACACCAGGCTGCACGCTGCGTGCTGGGGGTAGGCACTTGCATAAGACAAGATCCCTTCCCTGAAGGATTCTTCAGATTACTCCGGAAGACACATTGTCCAACAAATAATTATAATGCCAAGTGCAAATGCCACTACAGAGCCACGAATGAAGTGCTACGGGAAAGTGGGCTCTCAGAGAAGACTTGGGCTTTGAAGGGCAAAGTTTAAGTGGGGAGGGGATGTGGAGAACCCAGTGTGCCTGTGTGTGTGTGTGTGGGTCCGAGTGGGTCCGTGCTCAGCCTGTGCCCTCCTGGGGCTCATGTTTGCGTCTGTACGTAGGTGTGAGAGTGTGTAAGTGTGCTGTCTGGACCTCTCTGTGTCTGGAATCCCTGCTCCTGAACACACACTGTGGTTTTATTACAGATCAATGTTTGCTGCGAAGCTCTCGTGCAGATTAGCCCGAACCTGCCCAGCCCAGGGGAGGGGAAGCAGGGAACCGTCCTTGGCTCTTTGGGAAGGGGTGGGCAGACACCGTCTTCACACTTGGGGGCCCAGACTCTTGGCTCCCCAGTTGGCGGCGGGCTGGCCAAGGGAGGCCAAGGGCTGGGGCCCCGGCTATGGTGGGGTGTGCCCAAGCTGTAGTGCCCTCTGTCCCCGGCTCCCCAGGGGAGACACAGAGGCTGCAACCACCACTCCCCATGAGACCTCAGGCCCCCTCCCCCAACCTGTTCTGTCTGTGGAGGAGAGGCCAGCTCAGACCTGTCTGCTGGCTCTCTCCTGCAGGGAGCGGATGTTTTCCAGGGGACTCCAGAGGGCTGGGAATGCTGGAGCCTACCAGGAGGCCTGCTACCCCACCCTGCCCTCTGAGGTGCTCTGCAGCCTGGGTTCCCCCCACCCACCCTGGGGCACCACTTCCCCAGCTCTTGCCCAGGCACAGGCATCCTCACCAGGGATGCCCTCGACCACCAGGCAGAAGGTGGGGGCTAGAGTTCTGACAATGAGGCCGGGGTCGTGGGGCAGGGGGCACTGTGATGCCGCTCAGAGACCCCACCCCAACCCCCTCTGTCTCCTTGCAGCCACCTGCTAGAAAGCTAATTTTGGTGGCAGGAAAGAGAATAGAGTCTGGATCTAGGGAAGGTTTTAGGGGTTAAGAGGCTTTGCGGCCTGAGAGGGTCAAGGACCCCTCCTTCTCTACTGCCAAGGACGGGGACTTTCCGTTTTTTGGCTGAAACTTCCCCTCCCCCGGATTCCATCTAATTGTTTCCTGCCCCGGTCCACTCCCCAAGCCCTGGGCCAGCTCTGCCACTGTGACAGCTTTGAGAGAAGCTTGGAGAGCAGGAGAACAAACGGAAAAGGGAGTCTGGGGCTAGTCTCTCATGGGCAGACCTCAGGATAGAATGCCTTATTACGAATGGTGATGAGTGATGAGAGGCACCCAGCTGCCTCTGTCAGTGGAGGTGGAGCCTATGACTCTTGATCTCTGGGTTATGAGTTCGAGCCCCATGTTGGATGTGCAGATTACTTAAAATATTTTAGGGGCACCTGGGTGGCTCAGTCGGTTGGGTGTCCAACTCTTGATTTTGGCTCAGGTCATGATCTCACAGTTCTCGTCGTGGAGCCCCACATCGGGCTCTGTGCTGACAGCGCGGAGACTGCCTGGGATTCTCTCTCTCCCTCTCTCCCTGCCCCTCCTCCACTTGCTGGCACGCGCATGCTCTCTAATAAATACATAAATAAATTTAAAAATATTGAAAATAAAATATTCTTAAAAATAAATGAATACAGATGACAGCCATGAGGACCCCACGAGTCAAGCACCTCATAGGGCTTCAACACTGTGCTGAGTGCTTCCCAGACGTGGGTCCTAATTCCCATGAGAACCAGCTCCTTGAGGAAGGGCATTATTCTGCCTGCGTTACAGATGCAGACATGGTCCCAGAGAAGTTAGGTAACTACAGTCGCCAATGAGCTGTAGAACTGGAATTCAAACCCAAGCCCATCCTGCTTGTTTGTTTTTTTTAAAGATTTGGTGGGGTGGGGGTTGCCTGGGTGGCTCAGTCAGTTGAGCATCCGACTTCGGCTCAGGTCATGACATCAGTTTGTGGGTTCGAGCCCCGTGTCAGGCTCTCTGCCAACAGTGTGGATCCCGCTTGGGATTCTCTGCCACCCTCACCCCTCCCCCACTGCCTCTCTCTCTGTCTCAAAAATAAATAAACATTAAAAAACAACAACAACAAAGGTGTTATTTTTAAGTGATCTCTTCCCCCAACATGGGACTTGAGCCTCAAACACTGAGATCAAGAGTCAGGCTGCACTGAGGGAGCCAGCAGACGCCCAAGTCCGCCCTGTTCACTGCTAGGCCACGGCACCTCAGCTTTTCTGGAGGCACACTCGGGATTCACCCACACCCTCGTGTACCGCCCCAGAGCCCCCCCCCCCACCATGCATCTTGCCGGGTTCATTACAGGGGCCCCGGGTGCGGCTAGAGTCGGGGGTCATTACACCCCCCCAGCCCTCCAAGCCCTGTACCCTCATTTCTCATGTCCCGTACCTCGCTGCAGCGCCCCCTGTTGCCGTGTCCCCTGCCCGCAGGCGTGCGTGGGGCTCCGCGTCCGCGCAGGGCATTGAGCACCGCGTAGCCAGGCGACACACATACTTAGAAAAGTCGGAAGGAAGGTACTTTCAGCGCCCTCCTCAGGGGCACCAGCTTCCCGTGTTAGGACCACGCCCGCAGCCCGCACTGGGCACACGCACGGGCCCTGGGCAAGGTGCGGAACCCGTGAATATTTCATGTCTGGAGCCGCCGGCTGCCTCCCCCGCGCACACGCGTGCCCAGTCCTCCCTCTCACAGGCTCCTTGTTTATTTGTTTAATGAATTATTTATCTATGCCCCCCCTTCCCTGCTGGTCTCCCCCTCCCCCAGCCCCTAGCCTCCATGATTTATTGAACACAGCTCAGCTCTGTGGTTGCCACCCCGCGTCCTGGGAGCCGCCTTGGGCCACACACCATCTGAGTACTCCCTCTGCCCCTGACCTGTTCTGCTCCCGGCTTCCCTGGTCCCAGGAGCGGGGGCAGGAGTGAGGCACCGCATTCAGAGAGCTCCCCAGGGCCTGAATCCAGTGTCCCTGGAGAGAACACGGGGGCCATAGGTGTACCAGCAAGACTCAGGGGCCCAGGGAGATTCAGGCTGAGCCTGGAGATGAGGAGAAGGGGGGCTGAGGCCCTGGGGGGAGGACCAGCCCTGTGGAGGGAACCCCAGCCCCAGAGAGGTCCCTGCCCTACAGCCAAGTGCCCGTCAGGGCCCAGGCCTTTGACACCAGTGTTTCAAACTATAGCTTGTGACCCTTTGGGGTGGCGAAATCAAGAATAAATTTGAGGGGTCTCAACCAGGCCTTTATTTTCTTTAAAAAAGATTTAAAATTAGAACAGGAGACAAATACCAGAGTGCATCCTCTGCAGTAAGGCTAAGTATTGTCTCATGAAACGTATTGTTCCGGTTATATGTGAATGTGTGTGCGTGTGCGTGTGTGTGTGTGTGTGTGTGTGTGCTGTATTGTGAAATCTACATCTTACTGTGGGTCACCGTCAGGAAAGGTCTGAGTCACAGATATAAATGGAGGCCTAGAACCCACAGAAAGAGGCCTAGGCTCAGATCTGGTGCCAGGCATGGGGACAGTGGCCTTGATCTTAGGCACAGAGAGACCCAATCCCTAGAGAAGCTAAGACCCTGTGACCAGAGCCCGATGGGCAGGTCTCTACAGCACTGCTGGAGGTCAAATCCCATGTCAAGACTGCCACACAGTTGTGCAGTTCGTGCATGGCACAAAGGAGTCACCCAAGAGTCTAGTAAAGGGTGACATCACCTTTTGACATGAAACTCCCTCCCCAAGACGGAGAAGCACACGGGGCCCCCTCCCGTTTTTGCATAAAGACACTACTTGCAAAGAGATGTATCCTAAAGACTGGGCACATCTAAGTCCTGAAGGACTGCGTCCCCACAGAGGGTGCTTATTCTTTTTCTGTTTTAATTTTTTTTTAACATTTATTTATTTTTGAGATCTAGAGACAGAGCACAAGTGGGGGAGGGGCAGAGAGAGAGAGGGAGACACAGAATCGGAAGCAGGCTCCAGGCTCTGAGCTGTCAGCACAGAGCCCGACGCGGGGCTTGAACTCACGGACCATGAGATCGTGACCTGGACTGAAGTCAGATGCTTAACCGACATAGCCACCCAGGTGCCCCTGAGGGTGCTTATTCTAAAACACACAAAGGGTGCCTGGGTGGCTCAGTCACCCAGGTGGCTCAGTTGAGCGTCCAACTCTCGGTTTCAGCTCAGGCCATGGTCTCACAATTCATGGGATCGAGCCCCACATCAGGCTCCACACTGACAAGCCTGCTTGGGATCTCTCTCTCTCTCTCTCTGCTCTTCTCCTGCTTGATGTCTCTCTCTCTCTCTCTCTCAGATAAATAAACTTAAAACACACACACGTACACATTCACACACAAGCTCAAATCAGCCAGCAGTTCATCTGGATAGAGATCTGGATACAGCATCAGATCCCATGGACAGAGGCCTAGGCCCTATAGACAGTGTCTCAGAACTTAAAAACCTGATAGAGCTGCTTAAATTCTAGAGAAGGGGCTCCAGATTCTAACGAGAAGGAGCTCAGTCATTATTGGAGGATAGATGTGGGGGTACTAGTGTCTAAACAGGAATATTTGGTTCCTATGGAAAAGGGTCCAAGTCCGTAAGTGGGACCCAGATTCTACATAAAGCGATTTAAGGCTTCTAGAATGAAATCCAAACTCCTAGACCAAATCAGCAATCTCCCAGTCCATATGCATATGGCCCACCACTCCGCCCACTGTGGGCCCTACGGGGAACAGCCTCTCTTTGCGGAGCTGGGAGTTTGGGGGGGTGGGATCCCTGTGATCTGTGGCACCAGGAGCAGGCAATTAGCATCCTTTGGGTGAAACAAATCTCCCTGGGGATGAAGAGTCTGAGGGGAGAGAGCTGTGTGCAAAGTCTCCCATTCCCACCCCAAGGGGCCTAATTTACTTCTGGCCCCTGAGAAAGGAGAGGACATCTCCTGGGATGGAGAGGAGCTGAGACAGGGCAGGGCCTGCTCTTGCCTGGCACCAGCTGGGCATGGGGCCCATTCTGGGTGGCACTGCCCCCCCCCCCCAACTCAGCACCTGAGGCTGACTTGTGTCAGGATCCCTGTCCTGCCAAGGATAAGCAGATGAAGGGTGCTTGTGTGTCCTCGCTCAAGAAAGAAAGAAGGAGGGGCGCCTGGGTGGCTCAGTCGGTTGAGCGTCTGACTTCGGTTCAGGTCATGATCTCACAGCTTGTGGGTTCAAGCCCTGCGTTGGGCTCTGTGCTGACAGCTCAGAGCCTGGAACCTGCTTCGGATTCTGTGTCTCCCTCTCTCTCTGCCCCATCCCCACTCATGCTCTGTCTCTCTCTGTCTCAAGAAGGAAAGAGCATCATGCCTGTCTCCCTGGGCCCAGGAGTTGGCCAGGGATCTCAGAGCCTCATCTGAGACCTGGTTCTCCTGGTCACTCTCAGTCTGCGGTTCTCTGAAAGAGAAGAGATGAGGGGTGGACACCCCCTCGGTCTGGATTCTAGACCCTTCCCTTCAACCCCTACTTCCTGGGCGAAGAAGGGAGAAGAGCACAGAGATTTGTGTGTGTGTCAGAGGGTGCATGTGGGTCTGGGTGTGAGTCACTGTGTGTTGCACACCGCAGGGTGTGTTCCTCTGTCTCTGTGCGTCTAAGTTCTCCGCCTCTGGGGGTCTGAATGTGTGTGTGTAATGTCTGTGCTCACCTGTCACCGCGAGGGCATGACCGCGGGGAGCACCAGAGCACGGGGTGCGCTGCCCTCTGCCCTCTCCCCACGAGAGTAGCAGCGCAGTGACAAAGCCTAGGGACACCATGGGCTGCCCAGGGAGGAGCCCCTCTTGAGTTGTTTGCAGGCGTCCTGGGAAAGTCTGCTTTGCTCCAGCTGACTCTCCGCGGGCCCCCGACGGCCAAGGCCCCTCCAGCACGCCGGGTGCTGACCTTCTCAGGGGCTGGCCCCTCCACCCCACTCCAGGAAAAACCGAGCCTCGTGCTCAGCCAGGGGCTTCAGTCCTAGGTGCCAACTGAGGGCTTCTCCACCACCCTCTGGAGCCCCCCGCCTCCTCGTTCACATGGGAAGAGGGTCATGGAGGGGGCAGACAGCCAGACTGTTGAGAAAGGAGGGGGTCTGGCTCCACTTAGGAACTGGCCCTGGACCCCCGGCTTCTTTTCAAAGCCCCTCCACCCCATCCCAGGGATGAATGTGCTCACGCGAGATCGGGATCCCTGTCCGGGCCTCCCTAATCCTTCTCCGGGGAACTCGAGACCGGCAGGGAGAGACGAGGCGCGCGCCGCTGCCGCCCGAGGGGGCCAGCGCGGTCCCCCGCCGCCCCACGCCGCGCGCTCGGCGCCCGAGCGGGGCGGGGCCAGGCGGGAG
>NC_064813.1:66410930-66487078 GCF_023721935.1 Panthera uncia | reverse complement strand
GCGTGTGTGTCTGAGTGTGTGATTTGTGTGTCTGCGTCGGCGATCGTCTGGGGGTGGGAGGGGGGGCGGCGGGGCGGGGAGGGGGCTGCGGCCGCCGTCCGCGTGGCCGGCCGCGTCTGGGCTGGGGTGGCCGCCGGCGCCGCCGCGGTCTGGGCGGGTGTCAGGGCGGCCGGGTGGTTTCCCCGGGTGTGTGGCGCGGCGGCCGGGTCCTCAGTGTGCTCAGTCCTCGCTGCCCTTGTCCTCTCCTCCCCGCCGTGCCTCCGTGCGTATCACCCCGGCCGCCTCCGTGTGTGTCTGTGTGTCGGGGGCATCCCTGGGGAGGCGGGGGGGGTCACTGTCACTCCTGCCCGGGCGGCGGCGGCACTGCCTCTGGCTCCCCACCCTGGGGGACGACCCGGGAGCAAACGGCGAAGCCCCAGGGGAGGGGACCGGGAGGGCCGGGCGGCCGCGACCCCCAACCTTCCGGGGGAGGGGCTGCCGCTCGCCGCTCCGCTCTTTGTTGTTTGGGGCTCTGCGCCTCCCCCTCTCTCCCTCTTCGCGCCCGGAGTGTCAGACTGGGGGTGGGGATGAGCCGACGACGCCCCCCTCTCGCTTCCCATGGAAACCTCGGGGGTGGGGACGAGGCCCCTCCCCCTCGTCCCCCGGAGCGGGACTCGAAGAACTCCGGGGGGGTGCTGGGGGCGGACTCCCCGGTTCTATCCAGCTCGTCCCCCTCCCCCAGACTCGCACGTCCGCCCCCCCGCCCCGCTAGAGTCTGGCGGGGAGTGGCGAGTACGCAGGTGAGGGACCCTGGGGCTCCACCACCCTTGGGGCACCCCAGCGTTCTTAAGAGAAGCCGGGGCCGGGAGTATGCGGGAATGGCCGGGGAGGGGGCGGTGGGCGACGCTGTTGATCAGGTTCCCCTCCCCCGCATACACCTGGGCGCAGGTGAAGGCCCTGGGAGGGGGTGGGGGCTCCCGGTTCCGGGAGCCTCCTGTCCGTCCCCCCCCCCCCCCCCCCCCACGGGTCTGGACCGGCAGAGGTGGGAGGGGGCGCGCACCCGGCAGGGAGGACGCCGCCGCCCCCGCCTCGATTCCTCGGCCTTTGTTGCCGCTGCGCCCGGGCTCCCCGGCTCCCTCACTGCGGCAGCCGCGGCCCCATAAATCGTGAGAGCGACGTGCTCGGGAGCCGGGAGTGGAGAGGGCCAGGGAGCTGGGGGCGGGGCCGGGCCGAGCCACAGGCTCCCGCGCCCCCTCCCCCCCGGTCACGTGAGCTGGGCGCCGGGCTCCCACCCCCCTATCACGTGCTGAGGGTCTCTGCCCCTTGGGGTCACGTGGAGAGGGTCTTGCGACCCCGCCTCCTGGGGTCACGTGGGAGGGTGCTGGTGGGACACGTGCAGAGGCCTCCTTTGACAGACCTGGGGGCAGTGCCCCGCACAGCGGTCATGATCTCGCCCCCTGTCCCCCGACTCAGTCCCTCCGTGTGCTCCCCTGTAATTGGGAAGACCAGTTCCCAACGTGGCCCAGAAACTGGGGACGGGGCGGGGGGGGGGGCCGTACTATACTGGAGGGAAGAAGGAGAATGTGAGGTCGAGGGGTCCCCTGAGCCCGGAATTGAATTGGGGGTGGGGGTGGGCGGACCAGCCGATGGCCAAATGTGTATGCCCCCTGGTCTGTGCCTCGTTTCTTCGCAGAACTAAGCAAGGTGTCGTCCTTCGCCCCTAACTCAGGAAGCCCGGAACCTCTTCCCTTGGCTGGCTCCTACCCCTCTCTCTGGAATGTTTCTGTTGCTGATCTCGCTTTCATTCACACGTTCATTCAACAAATATTTATTGAGGCTGCACCAGGTCCCTGGTGGCCTGTCCCCTGCGTGTCTCCTCCCGGCCACGAGCCTGTGCCCCGCACCCCCGCGCCGCCGCTCAGAGCCGTCTGGGCTGTGCTGTCTGCGGGCCTCCCCGCCTGCCCCTGCGCGCCTACCTCCCCCCAGGCCTCTCTTCGTCCCCAGCCTCAGTCCCATCCGCATCCTCGCGCTCTCCGCGATTCTGGGCCCTCTCTTTCGCGGGCTCTCACACCCGGCCCCTCTCGGGCACTCGGGCCTCTTAGTCACCCCTCTCGGTGCGCGTCTCACTCCGTTTCTGTGTGTCTCGCCTTCGGCTGGTCTCTCGCTCTTCGCCGCCGCTGCAGATCAATAAACCTTCGCCGCCGCCGCCGCTGTCGCAGGGAGGGGGCGGGGATGCGGGGCGCGCGGACGCTCCCCCACCCGACGCCGGCGGGAGAAGCCCGGGCCGGCGGGGCCCGGCGGGGCGGGGCGCCCCGAGCGCCCGCGGGGTGCGGGGGTGTCGGCGAGCACGCGCGCCCCGCGAACGTTCCCGCCACCCGCCCACCCCGGGCCGGGCGCGCACGTGGTCCGGCCTCGCCTGCGGGAGCGAGCGGCGCGCCGCCTCGGGGGCGCGCTCTAGAGGGGTGGCGAGCCCGGGTCGGCGTCGCTCCATCCCTCCTGCCCTGGGAGAGCTCTGCGTCCCGGCTTCCTGGGTGGGGGCGGGGGGGTGAACACGTTCGGGTCCCCCCGGGATGCTTTGCCTGCTCCCTGGTCTCGTTAGGCACCCTGTTTACCTGCCCCTAATTGCCCCGCGGGGAGAGGTTTGCCCTTCCCTGCTCCCCCGCCGCCCACCCTACCGGGTTGGAGCAGGCGGGGCCCTGAAGGAGTGACGGAGAAGGGTCGGAATGCGCCCCGGAGGCGGCGAGGGCCGGGAGAGACAAAATAACGGGGTGAGGGGGCACCCCCTCCAGGTGGGGTGCGTCAACACCGGTCTTTCTGCGAAAGAGGTGGAGGCTGGGAGGGGGTGAAGTGGGGAAGAACGGAGAACTGTTCGAGGGAACAGGCACACGGCCCCCGCAGCCCACCCCCTGCCCCCTCCCGGGGATGGGTACCCGCGCCTCCCCCCCAGGAGGCGTTAGCTGCCAGCCTCGCTGGGCCTAGCGGCCCCTCCCTCTTCGCTGCCAGGGCAGGGAGGATGGCACATTCAATTAAAGTGCCCAAGCCAAGCGGACACCTCACTCGAATCTCCCACGAGTTGTGACTGGGGACTCTGGCACCCAGTCCCGCTCCCCCCCCCCCCCCACCAATCCCGGCTGCTGCCCGCAATCATTCCACGACCAGGCTTTCCTCCGGCGTGCCCATGGCGCGGGGGCACTCCAGGGACTGTTCCTGCCACCCAGCCTGGGGACGGACAGGTCAAAGGTGGCCTCTCTTCACTGTAGTCACCCACCGACCTTTCCATAGGGCTAGTCCCCGCCCTGTTGAAGAAACAGAGGAACCCGTCCCAGTGGCTCTGGCTTTGGCTGACTCCTTGCGGGAGTGGGTTGTGCTCCCAGGAAGGCGCCCCAGGGAGGGACCACTGCAGAGCAGGGCTGGAAACCTGGGGGAAGCTCCAGGACAGAGGCCCCGGGTGGCTGTGCGGCTGCTGCAGGCCTGGCACCCTTTCACTGGTGGCCCCCTCCTCAGAGCCTGTGGGGGAGGGAGGAAGGGTAGACTTGGAAGCTGGGGATAGAGAGGCAAACCCAGGTGGCGCCAGAAGCCAGGCCTGGTCTAACCCGTTTTCCTGCTCCTGGTGCCCCAGGCCGAGATTCCTGCCCACCTGAGTGCCAGGGCCAGGGAGGGGCCTGAGTGACCCATCACTCCTGTGGGAACTGAGTGGGGCTGGTGGCATTCCTGATGACTCAAGGAGGCTCTGCCCATTCTCCTGGGATGCCCAAGCACCAGCTCTCCCCTGTCTGCTTAGCACCTGGCTTGGCAGGGAGTGCTTGGGGAGGGGGCGGCCCAGGCAAGGCCATGGAAGGAGGGGAAGGTGGGGAGGGACCCTCGAGGCCCCACCCAATTCCGAGGCCTCCAAGCCTGTTTTCCTAATGAATCTAATTACTATTTGTGGAGCTGGGAGGTGCCTGGTGACAGGGGGAGCCCGTGCCTCCCTTCAGGGAGTTCCCAGGGACTAGGGACCCCAGTGGTTTGACCTTCTGCCAAGTACCCCAGGCCTCCTGTGTCCACCACGTCCACCTGTCCCTGCCAGGACGTGTGCAGAAGAAACCGGGGGAAACTCCTGCCTACTCTCCGAGTTTGTTTCTCCATTCAGATGTTTTTCACCCCACAGCGCTCGGCACCACCATGGAGGGCATTAAGACCAGCCCTTTGATGATAATCAGCAAGGCAGGTGGGGATTATGAAGGACCCAGCATCTGCTTCTGTGTCCCGTAGAAGGATCTGGGGAGTCAGTGGCACAGCCATCTTGTCTGGGCACTGTGCCCACTACTCTGCCTGGCACCATTAAGGGGCCAGTGGTGCCAGGTTGGGGAGGAAGATGTATAGAGACAGAACTCGGGGCTCGTGGGCATGATACCACGTGGAGCCTTGCTGTGGAGTCCCTTAGCTCTCCCCGACCTGTTGTATCACGTTATTGGGGACCTTAATTGCCAGTAGTACTGTAGAGAAGAGCGTGTGCCAGTGTGCGTGTGTGCGTGTGCGCGCGCGTGCCAGGGGGGAGTGGGGGCAGGGACAGAGCTGGAGACTGCTGGGGTCAAGCAACACCGGTGCGCGGGCCCAGCACACACCCAAGCTAGGCCGCCCGCTGCACCGTGGACATATTTGTGTGTGCCACAGGACTTCGGTGGGTATTGCGTGGAGCGTCCGCACAGGCGTGTGTGAGGGCAGGTGCTGTCCGACTGGCCTTGGGGGTGGGCCGGCAGCGGCAGGAAAGCGTGCCGGCAGAGGCGATGGAGGGTGCGCATCTCTGGGAGGGGACCCCTCCCGCCTTCACCCTTCCCTTCCGTGCCCCTGTCCCTCCTCCCCAGCGCTGAATTATGGGGGATGGACGGAGGAAATCCGGGCCTGGGTCTGGGAGTCGCAGGGGCCTGCGCCGTTTCTGTGGTAACCAAAGCGTACGTTCCCTTCTCCTCCGCCTCTCTTTTCCTTCCGAGGAAGGCCGGGCTTCCCTGCGCGTCTGCTGCCCCCTGGCGGCCACCAAGAGAAGGACAGGAGGAGGCGTGGGCCTGGGCGGGTAGCGGGGGACCGGTGGCGCTAGGGCCCAGGGGACCGGGACTGAGCGGAGAGGCGGCTCCGCAGCTACTCGGGGAGGCTCCGCAGACCCAGGGGAAGGTCTGCGGAGCGGCGGGATGGGAAGAGGGTTGGCGTGGGGTTTCTCCTCCCTGACCCGCTTCCTCTCTCCCACAGCCTGCGGCGAGAGGGCTACACGGTGCAGGTGAATGTGAACGATTATCTGGATATTTACTGCCCTCACTACAACAGCTCGGGGGTGGGCCCCGGGGCGGGGCCGGGCCCCGGGGGCGGGGCGGAGCAGTACGTGTTGTACATGGTGAGCCGCGCCGGCTACCGCACCTGCAACGCCAGCCAAGGCTTCAAGCGCTGGGAGTGCAACCGCCCGCACGCCCCCCACAGCCCCATCAAGTTCTCGGAGAAGTTCCAGCGCTACAGCGCCTTCTCGCTGGGCTACGAGTTCCACGCGGGCCACGAGTACTACTATATCTGTGAGTGACGGCCGGCGGCGGGGCCCGGGGGGGATCCCGGGGGCGGGGCCTAAGGAGTGCCGGCCGGGGGCGGGGTTTGGGGGCGGGGCCTAGAGAGTACCTGAGTGGCGGCGGGGGGGGGGGGGGTCCCGGGGGCGGAGCCTAAGGAGTGATGGCCATGGGGTGGGGTCCCAGAGGCGGGGCATAAAGAGACTGAGTGATGACCAGGGGTGTGGGGTCCCGGAGGCGGGGCCTAAAGAGTACCTGAGTGACGGCTAGGGGGTGGGGTCTAAGGAGCGGGGCCTAAGGAGTGATGGCCATGGGGTGGTTGTCCCAGAGGCGGGGCCTAAAGAGTACCTGAGTGGCGGCCAGGGTGGAGGATGGAGTCCCGGGGACGCGGCCTAAAAAGTACCTGAGTAAGGGCCAGGGGGGGTGGGGTCCCGGGGGCCGAGCCTAAGGAGTGATGGCCATGGGGTGGGGTCCCAGAGGCAGGGCCTAAGGAGACTGAGTGATGACCAGGGGTGTGGGGTCCCGGAGGCGGAGCCTAAAGAGTACCTGAGTGATGGCCAGGGAGTGGGGGTCCCAGAAGCGGGGCCTAAAGAGTACCTGAGTGATGGCCAGAGGGGGGGGGTCGGGGGGGCGGGGCCTAAGGAGTGATGGCCATGGGGTGGGGTCCCAGTGGCGGGGCCTAAGGAGAGTGAGTGATGACCAGGGGTGTGGGGTGCCAGGAGTGGGGGCCTAAAAAGTACCTGTGATGGCCAGGGAGTGGAGGTCCCAGAGGCGGAGCCTAAAGAGTACCTGAGTGACGGCCAGGGCGTTTCTGGGGGCGGGGCCCAAGGAGTGATGGCCAGGGTGTGGGGGTCCCAGGGACAGGACCTAAAGAGTATCTGAGTGACATCCTGGGGGTGGGGTCGGGGCCTAAAGAGTACCTGCGTGATGGCCAGGGGATGGGGGGGGCCACGGGGTTGGGTCCCAGGGGGGGGGGCCTAAGAGTATCTGAGTGACGTCCAGGGCGCGGGGCTCCAGGGGCGGGGCCTAAGGAGTGACTGCCACGGGCTGGGGTCCTGGGAGCAGGGCCTAAAGAGTACCTGAGTGATGGCTAGGGTCCTGGGGCAGGGCCCGAAGGAGAGTACCTGAGTGATGGCCAGAGGTGGGGTCGTGGGGGAGGTCCCAGGGGCGGGACCTAAGGAGTACCTGAGTGACGGCCAGGGGGTGGGGTCCTGGAGGCAGGGTCTAAAGAGTGATGACCAGGGAATGGGGTCCTGGGGGCGGGTCCCGAAGGAGAATGAGTGACAGAAGTGAAGACTCAAGGGACCGGGGCGGGGCCTAAGAGCGTCAGTGACTGCAGGGAGAGTGAGGCTGGGGGGAATGGGCGGGGCCTAAGCGTGAGTGGCGGCCAGGGGGTGGTGTCCCCAGGGGCTGGGGCGGGGCCTAAAAAAGTATCTGAGAGGGGCAGACGCTGGGGTCCCCAGGATCCGGGGATGGGGACGGGGTGGAGGTGGGCCTAAAGGAAAGTGTCACAGTGATGACCAGGGCTGGGGTCGCAGGGGCCGGGGCGGGCCCACGTGGGTGCCATGTGGTCTGCATCGCTGGGAGTGACACCTCGGGATGATGCGTGGGGCCCGGTGGCCTTAGGGCTTCCAGCCGGACAGCGTCCGAGGCTGAGAGGTTTAGTGACAGCCTGAAGGGTCGGTCGCAGGGTCACTGCTTCCGGGAGGGACGTTCCAGGGCTGAGACCTCAGGGCTCAGAGTTTCTTGAGGGCTGGGACCAAAAGGGCTTCGCGGGCTGCCGGCGGAGCCACCGCAAGCCAAGTCCAAGGGTAGGGGAGCCGGGAAGGACGCTGCCCGGGGCAGGTGGCGGTGCGGAGGGCGAGAGGGGGCGGGGCGTGGGCCCGCAGAACGCAGCTCAGGCCCCGTCTCGTCCCCAGCCACGCCCACCCACAGTCTGCACTGGAAGTGTCTGCGGATGAAGGTGTTCGTCTGCTGTGCCTCCAGTGAGTACCTCCGGCGCCCGGCCGCGACCCCATCCCCGGCTCCCTGCTTCGGGGCTCCCCTGGCTCCCGGGGGCGGAGGGGGGGGCAAGGAGCGGGGGCTCGCTCCCCAGCTGTAGCGAGGGGGGGTGTCCTGGCCCTGACTCTCCCCTCCTCTCTCCCCCTCGCGCCCCACCCCGCAGCATCGCATTCCGGGGAGAAGCCGGCCCCCACCCTCCCCCAGTTCACCATGGGCCCCCATGTGAGGATCAACGTGCTGGGTGAGTCTGCGCAGCGCCCTCTGGTGGCCACTGCTGGAACCGCAGCCCCCTCCCCGGTGCCTGCCCACCTCGCATGCCTCCCCCGGGGGGCACGCACCCCTCGTACCCCGTGGGTGGTCACGTCCCGGCTCCACCGCTGCTGCCGCTGCCGCGTGCCCCGCCCGGGCGCGCGGCCCAGCCCTCACCAGTCTCTCTATCTGTCTGCCCACAGAAGACTTTGAGGGAGAGAACCCCCAGGTGCCCAAGCTTGAGAAGAGCGTGAGTGGGACCAGCCCCAAGCGGGAACACCTGCCCCTGGCGGCGGGCATCGCCTTCTTCCTTATGACGCTCCTGGCCTCCTAGCTCTGCCCCCTCCCTTGGCGGGGGGGGACGCGGGGCTGGGAAAGGGCAGGGGGACCCTGGCCTCTCCAAGGGAAGTCCAGCTGTGGGGCCTAGGCCCCCTCCTGCTGTGGCTGGCAGTGGGGCCTGCACCGTACCTCTGTGCCCGTCCCCTTTGCCCCCGCTCTCCCCGCGTAGGGCACTGGAGTGGACCAGACGCAGGCACAGCCCCGGGCCCCGGGTGGCCCTGGGGCTCCGGGACCTTTCTCTGATCCCTGGTACCCTCTCCTGTTGTCCCCACCAGAGACAGGTATGCCCCGGAGAGCACGCATCCGAGCGTGGGAGGCACCCCCGTCGTTCTCTTCTAGGGGCGGAACCCAGGGAGGGGACTAGATGGGCGAGGGGGTGGCAGCGCCCACTGCCCCCTCCCCCTGTTTACAGCAATAAGCACGTCCTCCTCCTCCCACCCCCGCCCCCAGGATTGTGGTTTGGATTGAATCCAAGTTTACAAGTAGACACCCCTGGGGAGGGCGGGCAGTGGACAAGGGTGGCAACGGGTGGGCACCGGGGTGCCAGCAGGCATGTACAGACTCTGTATCTCTATATATAATGTACAGATGGACGACTCCCTCCCCCTCCTCGGTCCCTGACCTTCCCTGACTTCCCCTTCCAGCTTCAGACCCCTTCCCCACCAGGCTAGGCCCCCCCCTCCGGGGGACCCCCTGGCCCCTCTTTTGTCTTCTGTGAAGACAAGGCCTATGCAACGCACAGACACTTTTGGAGACCGTGAGACAACAGCGCCCCCCCCTCCCCTCCAGCCCTGAGCCGGGACCCCAGTCCCAGGACCTGGCCCCGCCCACCCTCCGTGGCCCCACCCATCCTCCTGGGCCTTTTTCAAGTGCTTTGGCTGTGACTTTCATACTCTGCTCTTAGTCTAAAAAAATAAACTGGAGATAAAAATAATCGAGTGTGTGTGATTTCGGGGGCCACCACCCTTCCGGACACTGGTTAAACCCCACAGGGCACAGGGTCGGGGAGGGGATTCTGGGGCCAAAGGAGCAACTGAACACCTCGGTCCGGGCTCTGTCTCCCGTGAGGGGGCCGCTCCGTGTCCAGCGAGCACCAGGGGCTCCCAGCCGGGCCTGGCCGGCTTAGGGCGCATTATCCACCCTCGGAGGGTCGTGTTTCTCATCAGAAAATTGTAACACGTGTGAGGATTAAATGGCAGCGGAAGCGTACAGCGCCACGAACGGGGGTTTCTTCCCGTTCCATTCTGCAATCAGGTCCTTGACTGGGGTCTGTGGATTTCAGGGGGTTGTGAACCCAGACGGGATAAAAGTGACATCTCTGTTTTCACTCACCTGTAACTGAAATTAAACATTCTCTTATGTGCTCCGGCCACAAGCCAAAATAGTTGCTTCTTTGTAACCAACAGAAATCCCAGATGTTTTCGGGCTGCGTTACAGTTTTGAACATCTCTCAAAATAACCATTCGCTCTCATCCCTGCGTTGAAACGACCGGAGTTGTTAGGCCTGCCTTGTTTTTCATGTATTAATAAAGAAGTGTACATATTACTATACCAAAAAATGTAAATGTTTTGTTAACTGTGTTTCCATGTGATTGGTTTCCTTCATAATCCTTTGTGATTTTATTTTGTTCATTTAAAACGTTATGGCTGGGGGCGCCGGGGTGGATCGGTCAGCTGGGCTTGATGTCAGCTCAGGTCACGATCCCGGGGTCAGGGGATTGAGCCCTGCATCAGGCTCCACACTGAGCCTGCTTGGGATTCTCTCTCTCTCCCTCTGCCCCTCTCCCCTGCTCGCATGCTCGCTCGCTCTCTCAAAAATTAAAAAAAAACAAACACTATGGCGCAAGGGCTGAGTTTGCTGCTGCTGGGGCCTCTGCCACCCTCCATCTGTCAGGAGAGAGGAGACAGAAAACAAAAGACAGGCGAGCAGGTGACGCGGTCACATGGCCCTGCCAGGCTGGGTGAGGCCAGGGTGGGCACTGAGTGTGGGTGACGACACAGGCCGAACCCCCCCAGGGAGGGGGCGCCTTCTTCCAAGCTGCACACCCTTGGGGCCCCATCGCACCCTGGTTCTCCGACTGGCACTGTGTGGGCAGGCTGGGTCCTGGGTGAGGGCCTTGGCCCCCGGTGGCTCTCACCAGCTGCATCCTGAGAACGAGCCCCTCTCTGGCAGGGACTGGGTCTTCACTCTGTACTCATGAAACACGGGAACTGGAATTTCTTCTGGACCGTGGACAGCGGGTAGGTTTCCTGCTGGCAGAGCAGTAGGGGAGGGAGGGCAGTGGGGAAAGGACCGGGGGCAGCCAGGACACCAGTCTGAGGCTCCCCACCTGGAGACACAACTGAAAAGGTAGTTTCGTCCATTCGGTCATGGTTTCCAGGCCAGGCTCTATCCTGGGTGCTGGGGGTGCAAAGACGCAGTCTCTGCCTCCAATAAGCTCATAATTTAGCGTGTGTTGCCATGTGAAGAGGGATCAATCACACACACACACACACACAGGACAACACCGAGTGTTACATGGTTAAATGCCAGGGGGCCGTGGGAACGTGGAGGGGAACATACCCCTGTGCCTGGGGACACAGGAAAGAGGCTGCTGGGAGGAGGTACACGTAGCTGGCAGCCCCTGGGGAGAGTGGAGGGCCTTGAAGGAGCCAACGCGGCGGGCCTAAGCTGTAGGTCCTCAAATCCCAGGGCCACAGGGGACGAGGAGGGGGGGCAGAGTGCCGAGATGGGGAGGGCTTAGTAGGTTCAAAAATGCAGCCGTGGGAAGACAGAGGCCCGGGCATCTGGGGGCAGGAACTAGAACAAGCCAGCTCCCATTTACCAAGCACGTGCTACGTGCCAGGCGCTGCACCCCGTGTTTCCGTGCCCTTGGACGCCTCGCTGTCCCAACAGCACAGATGGGAAGCCTGAGAGTTTAAGGAGCTGTGTCCTGCGATCAGGGCCACACATCCTGGCACGGCTGGCATTCAAGGTGGGTCCGATGGACACCACGCTCTATTACAGCCTGCACCACCGCCCGGAACTGCTTCCCACAAATCCTGATGGCCCCTCCACCAAAGTCACTCGGGGTCTTTGGAGAAAGACAGCAAAAGGCCTCCAATCTGGATTGGCTGAGCCAGTCTGAACCCCAGATTCAAAAAAAGTTTTTTTTAATGTTTATTTTTGAGAGAAAGACAGACTGCAAGTAGGGGAGGGGCAGAGAGAGAGGGAGACACAGAATCAGAAACAGGCTCTGAGCTGTCAGCACAGAGCCCGATGTGGGGCTCGAACTCACGGACCGCGAGATTATGACCTGAGCTGAAGTCGGATGCTTAACCGACTGAGCCACGCAGGTGCCCCAGATTTGCTATGCTTTAATGTTTTCTTTCTAATTTTTTTAATGTTTATTTATTTTTGAGAGAGAGAGACAGAGTGTGAGTGGGGGGAGGGGCAGAGAGAGTGAGACACAGACTTTGAAGCAGGCTCCAGGATCTGAGCTGTCAGCACACAGCCCGACACGGGCTTGAACTCACGAGCCGTGAGATCATGACCCGAGCCAAAGTCAGACGCTCAACCGACTGAGCCACCCAGGTGCCCCTGAACCCCACATTTTAAGGACAGGAAAACTAGCCTGGCTCCATCAGAGGAGCATGTGACTCTGGACCTCCAGGTCATGAGTTAGAGCCCCTTGTTGGGTGTAGAGATTACTTAAATAAATAAAACTTTAAAGAAAAGAAAGGACATTTGGGGTGCCTGGGGGGCTCAGTCGGTTGAGTGTCTGACTCGATTTCGGCTCAGGTCATGATCCCATGGTTGTGGTTCAAGCCCCACATCAGGCTCTGTGCTGACAGCTCAGAGCCTAGAGCCTGCTTGAGATTCTCTCTCCCCCTCTCTCTCTGCCCCTCCTCTGCTTGCGCATATGACAGCTCTCTCTCTCTCTCTCTCAAAATAAATAAATAAACATAAAAAAAAAGAAGACAGGAAAAAACTAAAGCTCAGAAAGGGCAAGTGATGGGTGTCCATGGCAGAGAAGCCCCAGGACTCAGGTATCCCAAGTTCTCGTCTCTTCTACCAGGCAGCCTTGCCCCACCAGAGACTTAAAACTTCCCAGGGACTGAAGGCTGATATTTGAAACCTCTTAAGTCACCCCAAAAAGCGAATATAGAGAAAGTGCCTCTCCCCTTCAGCCAAGGGTCCTACTGGGACACCCCCCCCCCCAGGCAAGACTTTTGTTCCCAGAGCCTGGGAGAGGTGGGGACACAGGCCAACACTTAGATGTACAGACACCAGCGACCCCGAGCCTGCCCAGCACAGGATCCCTGCCTGTGGCATCTGGGACTGAGCACGACATTCAGGGACATTGGGGGCTGGGCGGAAGAAACTGGACAAAGCAGGGGGAGGGAGGGCTGAGCCACCTCCTTCCCCTGCCACACATGGGCCCTTTGGTGTCCGGACCACCTGCTGGGGGCTGCCAGAAGGTGTGAGGCCCCCACACCTCCCGTATCCCACAGCCTCTCCTGCTCCTTTCGGCCTGCTCCCCTAACCCTCCCACTTTAGGCGCTGAGGCCTTGGGAGTGGACTGTCCTGTCCTGTCTGGCCAGAGCTGCTCCGCCCCAAAGCCTCACACGGTCTCCCCCACCCTGCCCGTTCTCCTCAGCTGGCAAACCTAGCGGCATGGGTTGAGCTGGGCTGGGGGCACACGGGCTGGGACCAGGGGACATGGGCTGGGACCAGGGACATGGCTGGGACCAGGGGACACGGGCTGGGACCAGGGGACATGGGCTGGGACCAGGGACACGGCTGGGCCGGGGGGACACGGGCTGGGACCAGGGAACAAGGCTGGGCCGGGGGGGGATACAGGTGGGGATAAAGGACATGAGCTAGGTAGAGGCCAAGGCTGGCGTGAGGGACACACGGGCTGGGTAGCTCAGCCCCGGACAGACGCGGGGAACAGCCCAGAGGTGCCAGGACCGGGCCAGCCGGGGCAGCAAGAGCAGGCAGAGGCCATGACTCGCCTGGGGTGGGACCTCGGGGAGGTCCGGCCTCTTGTGTCTTGGCCCCCCGGGGGGTCAGCGCCAAGCTCCTGGCTTTCCACACAGCGTCCGGCTCCGGGTAATTACAGGACCGTCACCGATCCTGGCCATAAAAGGGAGGACGAAGCAGCCCAGAGACCTGGGAGAGCTAGGCCCCAGCGGCCTGGGGTCCCCCAAGCTGCTCCTGAGGGCTGTGCTGGTGAGGGCGACGCTCGGGCCTCACGTTCACGCCCCACACGCGCTTGCTCAGTCCGACCCACACGCACTCACACACCTGCAACCTCGTGACCCACACGGTCCATCACACTCCCTGCTCAGGGAGGGGGGCCGGGGCCACAGTCCTGAAGGGGCCTCGGAAGGGAAGGCGGGGGTCTGTTTACACAGCTGAAGGGAAGGGGCACCTGAGGCCCGCGGGCCCTCCCGGCGCGGAGCAGGATGGCTGACACGTTCAGGAACTGCTCAGCTCGCTCAGCCACGCGGACCCCTCCACAGGCCGCGGGCACACACAGCAGGGTCACCCTGATGCTTGCACACACAAGCCCACCCACAGGCGGGGGCTCACAGGGTGACGTGCTCCGGGGCGGGGCTGGCAGCCAGCCGCGACTCAACAAATAGGGGTCCGCGCAAGGAACGGCATCGCTGAACCGACTGGACGAAGCCCGGAGTCCAGGAAAATCCAGGGAAGGGAGGAGGCGGGCGGTGGGGGAGACCAAGGCCACGTCCACACCCTCTGGAGACCTACAGGTCAGGCCGACGGCCACCCCGGACACAGAAACCACCCCTAGGGCCCCGAGGATGTACACCCCCCCCCCCCCCCCCCACCAAAGAGCAGGTGAGGGAGGCGCTGCTCGCATCCACACTGGCGCACACGCACCCAGCACACCCCCTCCCGGGGGCCGCCAGCGCCCCCCACCCCTAGCTGGGGAAGGAGGAGACAGCACGTAGGAAGAGGCGCTGGGGACCAGAGAGCCCCTCTCTCCACCCCGCGGACACGCGTGCACGCACGCCAGGCCTGAGCCCGGGGGAGACGCCCAGGGACAGCGGCCGCGTCCCACGTGGGGCCACGCCGCGCTGGCACCGCCCACTCTGCGCGCAGACGCCCGGGCCCAGCCGTGGGCCTGGAGCACGATCCTGGCGCTCCGGGTCCCGAGGCCTGTGGTTGGTGGACCTGGTCTGCCAGTGGGAAAGGGGTGCTGTCAGTGAACCCCCAGGAAGGCCCCTAAAACAGGCCTCGGGGGCATCCTCCACGCGTGAGGCCAAGCACACCGGCATCCTAGTCCTCACCCCGAATCAAAGGGCCATTTGGCCGGCCGGTGGGCAGAGCTTCGAGCGAAGCCGGAGGGCCTCCGGAGACAGGAGACGCCAGAGGGGCGGCCGGGGCCCGGGAGAGGCGACGGCGGGCTGGGGGTGTCTGTGGTTCCTACAGAGCGCGAGCGGCCACCGCGTCCTCCCTGGCGGCAGACCACAGCCTCCCCGCAGGCCGCCCTCCCGCCGCGCACCCTCCAGTTCCAGTGCCCCCGAGGCCCAGGGCACCCCTGCGGGCACCACTCCCACGGCGTGCGCGTGTGTCCAGGTGCCTGCAGGTGCCGTGTGCGCGCGCCCGCTGGAGGTGTCTCACCCGCGCCGGGCACAGGTGGCTGGGAAGGGGGGCGTCCGAGCGGCCGGGGCCACCGGGGCTGGGGAAGCCGGGGAGTCCGTGGCCGGCCCGGGGCTCCGAAGCGGCGGGCTCTCTTTTAGCCAAAAGCACTTAAACAGAGACTCAAGTTAAAAATAGGCTGGATGTACTGCCAGAAGGTGGCAGGAGAGGAAGCTCTTTTCTGAGTACTTATTCTGTCCCTAGCATCTGGAGGCGCTGGGGACCCACCCCCCTGGGCCACGGAGTCCCGGGGACGCCAGTGACCCCCACTCTGCTTTGTCTCCTTTACTAGCTTATTAACTATACTCTTGGAAAACTTGTTTTCGCGGTTCCTCTGGGATTACAGAATGCATCTTGAACGTGTTACATTCCATTTTGAAGGGATAGCATTTCGCTTCTCCCTCCTGCTCGCCGGGTGGGACCACACGTTATTTCAGCTTCAATCCCTCAGGTCTCACTTAAAGAGATTCTATTCTATTCTATTCTATTCTAATTTTATATTTCACTTCATTTCTTTACGTAGGCTCCACACCCAGCGTGGGGCTTGAACTCACTACCCTGAGACCGAGAATCTCGTGCTCTACCGACTGAGCCAGCCGGGCGCCTCTCTTACAGAGAATTTTGAAACAAGAAAAAGGCCTGTTATGCTCAGGCACATGTTTACCTGCCTGGTGCCCTTCGTCCGTTCCTTTGGAGAGATGGATGTTTCCATCTGGCATTTTTCTTCTGCTTGAAGGACTTAAATTACTTTCTTTAGCGCCGGCCTGCTGGCGACGACGGATCCTTTCAGCGTTTGCCATCTCCCCCGAATTCTGTCTTTACTTTTATGAAGACGTTGCCGCCCTGTCTTCGGGCCTCCGTCGTTTCTGACGAGAAGTCTGCTTCGCTTGTCCTCCTTACGTACTATGTTTTCCCTCTGGCTGCTCTTAGGATTTGCTCCTTATCACTGCTGCTCACGGCAGATTCCGACGTGTCTGCACGCAGTTGCCTCATGTGTCTCGTGCTTTGGGGCTTGGGGGCTTCTGGGATATCTGGCTTTATGGTTTTCATCAAAACTGGAAAGCCTTTGGGCCACTGTTTCTTCAAATATTTGGCTGTCAGCCCCTTCCCATGTGTCTGGGTCCCCAAACAGATGTGTGGACCTGACAGGATTCCACGGCTCACCGACTTTCCCTCCCCTCCTTCCCTTCCTCTCCCTCCTTTTTCTCCTCCTTGTCCTTCTTCTTCTCGTCCTTTTCTGTGCTTCGTTTTAGAGAGTTTCTGTGGCTAAGTCTTCAAGCTCACCAATCTTTTGTCTCCAGTGTCTAATCTGCTCTTAATTCTGCCCAGTACACTTTTCATCTCAGACCTTGCAACCCTCGTCTCCAGAAGTCCAGTCGGGGTCTTTTCTACATCTTGTACATCTATTGTAATCATGTCCGTGTGTATCTTTAGCTTCCTGAATATATAGATATATTTAATAACAGCTATTTTATTTATTTTTTATTTTTTTAACGTTTATTTATTTTTGAGACAGAGAGAGACAGAGCATGAACGGATGGGGGAGGGTCAGAGAGAGGGAGACACGGAATCCGAAACAGGCTCCAGGCTCCGAGCTGTCAGCATAGAGCCCGACGCGGGGCTCGAACTCACGGACCGCGAGATCGTGACCTGAACCGAAGTCGGACGCTCAACCGACTGAGCCACCCAGGCGCCCCTATAACAGCTATTTTCAAGCCTTTGTCTATGAATTCTATCATCTGTGTCAGTTCTAGATCTGTTTTGATTGATTTTTCTTCTCATTTTGGGTCATATTTTCCTTCGTTGCACGTGTGCTAATTATCATTGGATGCCAAACTCTGTTTTTAATTTTTTTAATCGCTTTGAATATTTCCGAGCCTGGTTCAGAGACACAGTTACTTGGAAACAGACTGACTCCCTTCAGACTTGCTTTTAAGTACCATATACCAAGACCAAAACAGCCTTTCATTTAGGGCTAATTTGGTCTGGCCAGTGAGGTGCCATCCTTCTATTTAATGTTTTTAATTTTTTTTAGCATTTATTTATTTTTGAGAGGCAGAGAGAGACAGAGCACAAGTGGGAAAGGGGCAGAGAGAGAGGGAGACACAGAATCCGAGGCAGGCTCCGGGCTCCGAGCTGTCCGCATGGAGCCCGACGCGGGCCTCGAACTCAACCTCAGGAGCTGTGAGATCACGACCTGAGCCGAAGCCGGACGCTTAACCGACTGAGCCACCCAGGCGCCCCAGAGGTGATACCCTTCTGAGGACTCAGCTTCAAGCCTGTGTGCCTGCCACAATCCGGTCAGGTGATAGAAATCACATGGTGACTTGAACAGGGAACGTTTAACATAAAATATCGTTGCTTGTAACAAGAGCCTGTGTCGCAAGGGATCGGCTGATCAGAAACAGAACTCTGAGGGCGCCCAGGAACCACAGGTACCAGGAGCCGCCACACTTAGGGGGAGACAGGGCGCTCAAGGAGGAGCCCCCTCCGTACCCCCACCCCCACCCCCCATCCCCGCCGCGTCTGAATCCTGTGGACTGAATCCATTGGAGAATCCGAAGGAAACGGCTTCCGCCGGCAGTGTCTCTCCAGCGCCCTCCACTGACGAAGTCTGGCGTCGCGCCCACCGGCACAGGAACTATTCGGAGGGCTCAGCTCCATTTTCACGGAGCAGGCAGTAAAATAAGCTTAGAGCTGAGAGGCGATAAACTAACGACTGGCACAGAGCGATAACTGGGGGGGGGGGGGGGTCTTTCCGCTCGGGCTGACGGGAACACAAAGTAATCCTGGCCCCGGCGGCGCTCAGCACTGGCCCTTCTCGCCTCTGGCTCTTCCGTACATGCAAGCACTGCCCTGCAAGGCCGCAGCCTGGGGTGCGCCCTCCGCCGGCTTCTGGAGCCCTCTCTGCGGAGCCTGCCCCTCTCCAGGGCTCTGCCTTGCGCACCGGCCCCCATGGCCCCCAGGGTCCCCTGTCCCTCTCCTCCAGCCGGGAGGCCACCGGGCTCACCCAGCCTGGAAACTCTCCGCAGGCAGTAAGTTTGGGCAATTTTCGAGCCCACCTCATTTATTTCCCCTCTCTCGGGGATCGCTGCCCTGTTCTGCCCCTTGTCCAACGTCTGGACATCACTGTGTCTTGAAGCACGTCTGGGTTTTCAGTTGTTTGAGGCTAGAGGGTAGAGGGAGGGCAGTCCCCGCTGCGGCACCGCGGCCGGGGTCAGGGTCGACCTGCGATTTCGGGAGAGGCTTTCCTCCAAATGTGACTTTGTCTCCCCCAAAACCTGCCGGATTAAGCCATAAGGGAGCACCCGGCTGGCGCAGTCAGGAGCACGCGTGAGTCTCAATCTCAGAGTCCTGAGCGCAAGCCCCATGTTGGGTGTGGCCCGTACCGGAAAAGGAAAAGGAAAAGGAAAAGGAAAGAGAGGCTGCTGGGTCTTCTGCAGTCTTTCAGCCCTTTCTTGGTCTGGCACAGACTCGCATGTCTGTCACACTCTGCAATATCCCTCCATTTACGTGGCCGTGTGCAAACCACCTCTTTTCATTGTATGTAATTCCTTTTATCACAGTAACACGTTACATAGTTTAAAAGGCCAAATGGTGGGCGAGGAGGATGTCAGCCACGTCCACTCTCACCTCAGTCTCTACTTTCTGAATATTTTCTTCTCAGCTTCTTCTCTCTTAACTCTGACAAAAGACCAAGCGGGCTGGGGGTGCCGGGTGGCTCGGTGGCCAGGCGTCCGGCTCTAGGTTTCAGCTCAGGTCACGATCTCACGGCTGGTGGGTTGAAGCCCCACATTGGGCTCTGCGCTGGCAGCACAGAGCCTGCCTGGGATGCTCTCTCTCTGCTCCCCCCTCCTCCTGCTCAAAATAAATAAATAAACTTAAAAAAGGGGAAGAGAAGGGAAGGGAAGGGAAGGGAAGGGAAGGGAAGGGAAAGGAAAGGAAAGGAAAGGAAAGGAAAGGAAAGGAAAGGAAAGACCCAGCAGGCAAAGCATCGGGTGACGGGGTCACAACTACCTACTCCAGCAGCAGGGACCACTGTGCGACTGACCCCGAAACAGTGATCACCTTGACCTCTGGCGCCCACCTGCAGACCCACCCCACCTTTGTCCCGCACTTGCCTTGCGTGAACCTGGACGCGTTTGCGGCACCTCGGAGACAGTCCCCGAGACACTGGTCGGCTGCTTCCTCGCGGTGGCCTTGCTGAAGCAGATCCCCTCTTGCGTCACCACCGCCCACCTTCCGCCTTTGGGTTTGGTCGAAACCAGCAGCCGGGGGTCGAACCTGGTCTGCTTGGGCTCCCAGGACCAGGCGCCCGGTTACGATGGGACTTAGTTCTGACGAGGAATGAGGGCTCCCGCCACACCCCTCCCCGTTCCCACCCTGGCTCCAGGGGCGACCGCCCTCAAAACTTCTGGTTGTTTCCACCCATATTTACTTTCGTGTTTCTAAATAATCTTGTTCAGCTGCTACTGCTGTTTTCTCCTTCTTTCTTTCCCCCAATTTTAAAGATTTCTTTTTTAAGTGTATTTACCCATTCTGAGAGAGAGCATGAGCAGGGGAGGGGCAGAGAGAGGGAGAGAGAGAATCCGAAGCAGGCTCCGGCTGTCGGCACAGAGCCCGGCGTGGGGTTTAAACTCACAAACTGTGAGGTCACGACCTGAGCCGAAACCAAGAGTCAGACGCTTCACGGACTGAGCCCCCCCCCCCCCCGGGCGCCCCTGTTTTCCAACCTTAGACTTTCTAGAGAAACAGACTGACTCCTTTTGATGGAGGGTGAGGACTTGGCCCTCTGCTCCCCACCCCTGCATGCATGAACACACACCCTTTGCTGCTACCTTCTCTATACATTCCAATCCAAAATTTGGGGTGCATCAATATTCAGCATCTAGAGTGTCAGGAAACTGTACAATTATTCACGGTTGAGCCATGTCGTATACTGTGATCCGTTCTGTCTTCAAACACTTTCCACTTCCCTTGTAGGCAACAACGATCCGGAAAGACCAGCAACCGAAGAGAAAACCGGCCAAAGCGCGCGCCCGGTCCACGGGGAAGAAACGCCAACGGCTCTGAAATGTTAAAGTCGCTCCACCTCACACATAAGAGAAGTCAAAATTAACACTACATCGGGAGAGCATTCCTCATTTATCAGCTCAGAAACCCAGAAGCCTACGACCCGGCGCATGGATGAGACCTCAGAGAACAGGTGCTTTCATCGATGGGGGCGGATGGGGGCGGGAGGCGGGGCTGCGCGGGCCCTGTGCGGACATCGAGGTCAGGTGCAAGGGCGCCTCCCTCCGGCCGGGCAAGCCCGCCTCTGGGGGTTTGTCGTGCAGCTGCACTGCATGTATCCGGTTACCGTGGCATTCGCGTGTAAGAGCAAAGCCCCGGAGACACCCAAGTGTCTTTGTAAGAGAGCTGGCCACATACACGACTGTGCTACATGATACAGGAGAAAGGGAAGCTCTCCATGGAAAGACGTCCCGGGTACGGTGTGAGGCGGCAGGAGCCGAGTGCAAACGGTGTATACGGGACACAAGAAAAGAGGCGCCCGCTGGCTCCGTGGGAAGAGCGCGCAGCTCTTGATCTTAGGGTTGTGAGTTCGAGCCCCGCGTTGGGTACACAGATTACTAGAAAAAATAAACTAAAAAACAAGAGAACACAAGAAAAGTAAGAGCAAATACACATTTATAGTGAACCTTATTAAAAAACACTGGAACGAGGGGCGCCTGGGGGGCTCAGCCGGTTGAGCGTCCGACTTCAGCTCAGGTCGTGATCTCGCGGTCCGTGAGTTCGAGCCCCGCGTAGGTCTCTGTGCCGACAGCTCGGAGCCTGGAGCCTGTTTCGGATTCTGTGTCTCCCTCTCTCTCTGCCCCTCCCCTGTTCATGCTCTGTCTCTCTCTGTCTCAAAAATAAATAAACGTTAAAAAAATTAAAAAATAATAATGAAAACATTTTTTAACTTTAAAAATAAAATACAATATTGCCTGGATTATTTTCCTGCTTTTTCTTTTCCTGATTTTACCAATTCATCCCGAAACTCTTCGTCTCTTTGACTCTTGCTGTCAATGTGATCAAACTCATCTAGCACTTTGGCAGTGCTACCTTTTTTTTTTTTTTTAATGTTTATTTAGTTTTGAGAGAGACAGAGCGTGAGCGGAAGAGGGGCAGAGAGGGGGACACAGAATCCGAAGCGGGCTCCAGGCTCCCAGCTGTCAGCACAGAGCCCGACGCGGGGCTCGAACTCGTGAACCGAGAGATCATGACCTGAGCCGACATCAGGAGTTGGACACTTAACCAACCGAGCCACCCAGGTGCCCCTTAAGATTTTATTTCAAGGTCATGTCTACACCCGAGACCAGGCGTCGCACAGAGCGCCCGCTGAGCCAGCCAGGCTTCCCCGCAGCGCCTTCTTGGAGCCACTGGTCCTGGTGCCCAGTCTCCTGCTGCCGCTCGGGTTGGTTGGTCGTTAGTTGTGGCCCATGCTGTGCCGCACCTCGGGGCATCCCTTCGCCGACATCTGAGAACGAATGCCCTTCCCACCCTGCCTGTGTGAGACCCGGCTCCCGGATGCACGTTTCACTTTGTGGGGCACGTCTCCAAGAGCTCCCCGAAACCCGGTGCCTGGGAGGGGAAGGCTTTGTGTCACCGACTGGCGGGCGGGCTCTTTATCCTGCCCCGCTCTTTCTTTCTGTTTGCCTGGGGGTAGGAATTTGGGATGGAAAACATTTTGTACAGGGTTTTCCCGGGTCCCCTAGCTCCCAGTGTTGCTACTGGGAAATCAGAGATACAACCGATTCTTTTTCATTTCTTTTTTTTTTTTAAGTTTATGTATTTATTTTTGAGAGAGAGAGAGAGCACGTGAGAGAGACAGGGGCAGAGAGAGAGGGAGAGAGAGTCCCCAGCGGACTCCACACTGTCCGCACAGAGCCCAGCACGAGGCTCGAACTCGTGAACCGTGAGATCATGACCTGAGCCCCCCAGGCGCCCCGAGTTGCAACTGATCTTGGAGCCTTTGCATGAAGGTGAATCTGAAAAGGTCTGAGAAGGTTTCTTGTACTGTTTCTTTGAGAACTTCCTCCCATGCCCGTTCTCCTGCCAGTTGGATGCTGAATTGTTTCTCGTTTACATTTTTCTCCCTCATTCCTCAAGTCTTCGTCTACTTAAAGTGCTTCCTTGGGGATTTCCACACCTGGGCTTCCCATTCCTTTGATTGTCTTTACTAACCTACATTTAATTTCTGAGTAATTGAATTTCTAATTTATTTCTAATATCATCTTCTTGTTTCATAAATCCTGACTTACCTCCGAAAATATGTTACTAGGGCACCGGGCTGGCTCGGTCGGTGAAGTGTGCAACTCTTGACCTCAGGGTCATGAGCGAGCCACACGTTGGGCGTAGAGATTACTGAAAAAGAAAATAAACTTAAAAAAAAAAAAAACAATCAGTTACCATTTCTTTTAATTGAGGTTATTCTTTTGTTTATACTTATTTATTTATTTGTTTGTTTTAAGTAAACTGTGCACCCAATGTGGGGCTTGAACTCACAACCCCGAGACCAAGAGCCGTACATTCTGCAGACCGAACCCGCTGGGTGCCCCTCAGTCACCCTTTCTTTCTTTCTTTCTTTCTTTCTTTCTTTTTCTTTTTTAATGTTTTTTTAATGTTTAGTATTTTTGAGAGAGACAGAGAGCAAGCAGGCGTGGGGCAGACAGAAAGGGAGACACAGAATCCTAAGCAGACTCCAGGTTCCGAGCTGTCAGCACAGAGCCCGACGCGGGGCTCGAACCCACGAACCGCGAGATCATGACCTGAGCCGAAGTCAGATACTCAACCGACTGAGCCACCCAGGCGCCCCGATTTTCTCGTCTTTAAACGTTGACCTTTTCTCTGGGACGTTTTCTAGAAAAGCGCCCACTGATCTCATTCCTGAGGGCACCGTCCCGCCTCCAGGAAGCGGGTGGGGAAGGGGCAGGGGTCTCCGCACTCCCGTGGGCATGCAGACGCTGTTTTGATGCAGAGGTTCCTTTGACCTGACTTGGTGTTCCTGCCGCTACAGTCATGCCCTTCCTTCTGGTTCAGGTCCTACGCAGTAAAGCAACAGGAGAATGACGAGGAAGAGGAGTGTGTGTGAGCTTGCTCGTACACGCTCGTGTGCCCAGAGTCCTCCGAAAGACCTCTCCTGGGGAGTGACGGCTGGACGGGCCGAGTCTGTATCTTGGGAGAAAGGTTCCAGCCTGAGGGTTGAGTGCAAATTGCCCCGTGGCTGGAGAAGGGGGAGAAAGGGTAGAAGTGGTCTGGCCCGCGAGGGAGGGAGCCAGGGGCCCCACAGCACAGGCCCTGGGCGACCACAGTAAGCACCTGAGTTTCATGGTTAGTGTGGCTGGGGCCACTGGACGGTTTGGCCCCGGGAGCCCAGGATACAATCTACATTCATGAGTCTCTGGGGCCTGGCTGGCTGAGTGATGGAGCGCGTGACTCTTGATCTCAGGGGTGTGGGTTCGAGTGGCCCCACGTTGGGTGCAGAGATTATTTTCAAACAGAGTCTCTAAGTGGGGCGCCCGGGGGCTCGGTCAGTTAAGCGTCCGACTCCTGGTTTCGGTTCAGGTCATGATCTCACAGTTTGTGGGATCGAGTCCCGAGTCGGGTTCTGCACTGACTGTGGAGTCTGCTTGGGATTCTCTCTCTCTCTCTCTCTCTCTCTGTCTGCCCCTCGCTCACTTGCACCCTCTCTCTCAAAAAACTGAAAAAGAAAGAGTCTCCCTGGGCTGTTGTGTACAAAACAGGAGCCGGCTGTTGGTGGCTGGGGGCCTGGGGGGTGGAGCTGGGGGGGATTCAGGACGTACTGGAAGGTCGGCTGACAGGGTTTGCTGAGGACTGGATGACAGATGAGAGAAAAGAGGTCGAGGGCCCTGTCGTTTTGTTTCAGTGCCGTTTTCGGAGGCGGGAGGCAGGGGGGAGGCTTAGGGGGGAGATCAAGGGGGCATCGGGCCGTGTTGAGTGCGGGGGGCCGGTTAGGCATCCGGGTGGAGACGGCCGGTAAGTGTGGACATTAGGGGACTGTACAGGTCCGACGTGAGTCCTCGGTGCGTAGATGCGGCTTACAGCAGGGAGCTTGACATGATCTCTCTGGAAGCTTGGGGGCTCAGGGCTGTGCCGGAAGCCGAGCTATCCAACCAGCCTGATGGCAGGGCCCGGGCGGTGGATGGATCGGGACCGCAGGCCGCCCACCGACAGCGAAGCTTCTTATATTCCCGCTTTTATGTAATTTGGCCTTAATAAAAGTACCTGGGGAATTGTCTTTTGGGGAATTGCCCTCCACAGGCCCCCTGGGAAAAGAACCATTGGGGAAAGAAAATAAGGTTCTGCAAGGAAATTGTGCGGCCCTGCATTTAGCCCTTGCCACCCCCTATAAAGACTCCTCTACCTAAAGGAAGGATAGCCTCCTACGTTTCCCAGCCAAGGAAGGAACAAATGGACTTGAAAGCCCCACTCCCGCAACAAAGGAGTGTATCCATGGGCACAAGTCACTGCAACCCATAGGCCCACTTGGCCCCCAGGAGGCATTCCAGATGATGACTGATCCTAGTCGGTTAAGGTACAGAACGGCTCATTAGTTCCTAGGTGCATTGTCTCTCTGAGAATGTGTAAGGCGTGGGTTCCTAAGGCCCTCTTGGCCCCCTTCTAGCACCCTGGACCGAGACGAACACTTTTGTTCCCCAAACCACAAATGGTTCGGGGAAACAACTAAGAGGTCATGGCCCCGTAACTGTTCCACTTGAGGTGTTGAGAGATAGATGACCTTTCATGAAAACAGCAAAGCAAATGCTCTATAGATTATGGATAAACGTAGATACGTAATGAAAATAATGTAAGAAATTAATCAATAAGCAAAGGGCAGGAGGAAACGTTATGAGAAAATAACCATGTTGTTCCTTAAAGGGTGATTACACATGGGAACGTTTTTAGAATCAGGTAATGCCAGAAAACATAGATGACGCACGCTACAAGGAAATTGCTGGCAAATATAATGCCACGTTTGCCACAATAAAGTGGCCAGTCTAACCCACTGCTGTGGTCTGTGTCCATTTTTGTTTCTGCTTTATTTTTTTTTTTTCGCTTTTTTGCCGACACCGTTCATCCTTCGGGAACCCCTGGACCCGCTGGAGCTGGACTCCGGCAGGGCGGGGGGCGGGGGGCCTCCCGTGGGGTGGGGTTTGCAGGGGTGCCGTTGCTTAGCGGCTAGGGGTGCAGGAAAGAGCTGGGGGCTCCCCTGCCCTAGGCTCCCCGTTCCCAAGCCCACCCCCGCTGGCAGCCCTGGCCCGGATGCCTTCCTCTCCCGACTCCTGAGCCCTCCCTGGTTCTGGGGAGCCAGCGGCCTCCCTGTCGGCAAGACCTCACTTTGCAGGCACCCACCTTAGCGCCTCTTCCCTCCGGATATGGGCCCCACTCCCCCCTCAGCCTCTCAGTCAGGTGGTCCCCGGTATCCTCCTGGGGGAGCCACACTGTTACCGTATCACGACTCGATTCGCACTCACTGTGCTGTGGCTTTGAGAAATAGACCCACGATTAAGCCCCATGTTCCCCGGAGTCTCTTGAAGGACAGGGTCTGAGCGTCACCGTGGAAAGAGCTGAGGATCCCGAGCCTGGAAAGGCTTCTAACTCCGGGGTGGGGGTGAAGCCTGATCCCCACCTGCTGAGCCTGCTCTCCCCACCTCCTTATAAAGCCAGCTCCCCTGGACACATACATTCGAACGGGAATAAAAATAGACAAAAGGGGCGGGGGCGGTGCCTGGATGGCCCAGTCAGTTGAGCGTCCAACTTCGGCTCAGGTCATGATCTCACGGTTCGTGAGTTCGAGCCCCGCGTCGGGCTCTGTGCTGGCAGCTCGGAGACTGGAGCCTGTTTCAGATCCTGTGTCCCCCTCTCTCTCAACCCCTCCTCTGCTCACATTCTGTCTGTCCCTGTCTCTCAAAAATATATGTGAAAAAAAATTAAAATTAGACAAAGGGGGGATGAGGAAAAAGAGGCGGCCCGCCAGGCAGGGGTGCAGGCGCTGCCCGAGGCTCAGGAGCCTGCGCAGTGCTGCCCCCACCTCCCTCCCCCTCCCTCCGTCCTGGGAACCAGCTGCACCTGGGCCTAGGGCAGGCGTGTGTCTAACTTCCAGGCCGAGTGCGGGAATGACCTTGACCTGACCCGGGAGACCCGGACAGCAGCGGGGGCTCGGCCTCCACTCTGGGTCCGCAAGCCTGCGCCCACGCACGTCCCCCACCCGGTCCCTTGGGGAAAGAGCATCCACGGAGATTCTCTCTCTGAAACCGCTGCTTGGCTGTGCCCGACACCCTCTCCTCTGCGACCACAGTGCCCTTCGGTCGATTCCCAAACTTGAGCCCCAGGAACACTGAGCCCGGGGCGCCCCAGCTGCCTGCCACACGCCCCGTCTGGCTGCGTGTCCCACACCCTATGGGCCGCGTCTGAGAGGACTTTGCTCAGGGACGAGTGTCACAATACTCCACAAACAGCAATGCATTTATCCACACACGAAAGCAAACAGCACTTTAGAAGTTGCTGGAAGTGTAGAAACTTCGTGGTCCCGTCCCCAAACCCCTATCTTCGTCACATTGTTTAGGACTCTGGATACAGACCTGTCCCCCGGTCCCCAAATCGATCCTGATACTCTTCCCTTGGAGCATCACTCTTCTCAACAGACACGGGCCGCTGTCAGCCAGGCACCAGCAGAGACGGTCGGCGTCAGACCCCGTCCCTGTCCCACCGGGAGCGGCAGTGCGGGGTTCAGGATCCCGTCCCGCACCCTCAGGCCTGCAGCCTGATGTCACCGTGCATCCACCGGGGCCGTCCTCCGTCCTTGGGCCTCTACGGGGACACGGATTCCAGCCTGATGAGGTTACCGTGAGGGATAGCACGACAGGTTGTGCAAGGTTCCTATGTGCCTGGCGCGTCACATCACGGGAGCTCAACAGGCGGTCAGGGTTATTGATAACAGATAAAGGTGGTGGCACTTCCCAGGTGTCGGTCAAGTGTGGGAGTCACTAAGGCTACAGGAGTTCAGAGCTGCACGAAGTTCACCAGGGCGGCTCCGTGGAGAAGTGGGACTTAACTGAGTTGTCAGTTTCAATGACAGAACCCTCCGCTGAGTCTGAATCTCAGATTAAAATGAATACTTCAGTAGAAGTGTGCCCCAAATATTGTCTGGGTCTTACTCCGACTAAAACAGTATTCACTGTTTATCTGAAATTCAGATTTAACTGGGGATGCCCTATTTTCATTTGCTAAATCCGGAAAGCCTGAACGTGAAGAGAGGGCGGCTTGCATGGCCGGGAGGCAGGGGAGGAGGAGGAGGGGATCTGCCAGGCAGAGGGGGGAACGGGGACAAGCAAGCAGGCTGACACTGCATTATTCTTCACATTGTCGCAGTTGAGGGAACCGAGACCCAGGACCGCTGCTGCCTCGTGTTTAAACCCCCAGCCTTCCTGGCTTCCAGGCACCGTCTCCCTGGGGCAGCGGGGAAACCAAGGAAAAGGACACGAAGGCCACCTTCACGTGCAACCCACGCGGGGCGGCCCCTGTCCCGGGAACTCTGCTCCAACACAGCCTCACGGCCGGCCGCCGACCACCACCAGCTGTTGTTGCTGTGGCTGTTTCTTTTCGAGAGTTGACCGCCACACCTAGCCTGCCACACTGCCACTCCCTTTAACGCTTGTGCGGAACCAGGCTGCGTCCGGGGCACTCACGTGAATCGAATGTTCCTTCCCTGCTCGGTGTGGGGCTCCGCTCTATCCATCCCCGCGACCAGCACGAAGAAGAGGGCGCAGGTGCGGAGAGAAACGCCCTTCATCCGTCAGGTGCCACGGAAGGTCATGACGAAGATCTACCACAGGTCACCTTGCCCCCCACAAATGCTGTCCCCAAGGGGTTTCCACATGAGATAGACATTGTGTTTCAGAACTACAATCAAACAAAACCAGATGGTCTTCAAACTGTACCTTGAATTCCACTAATTCTAAATTCAGCACAATTACATCTATATTCCATCGAGGCAGGGCTCGAGGACAATGAAATTTAAAAATATATCTTAAAGTGTGATGGCTGTTACCAAATTAGGTCTGCCCAGTAATCCTGTTAAGAAAAAAAAAAAACAGTTTAGGGGCGCCTGAGTGGCTCAGTTGGTCGAGCGTCGGACTTCGGCCCAGGTCATGATCTCCCAGTTCGTGGGTTCGAGCCCCACGTCGGGCTCTGTGCTGACCGCTCGCAGCCCGGAGCCTGCTTTGGATTCTGTGTCTCCCCCTCTCTCTCTCTGCCCCTCCCCCCCAGTCACACTGTGTCTGTCTGTCTCTGTCTCTCTCTCTCAAAAATAAATAAACATTAAAAAAACTAGAAAGAAAACATTAAAGTATAGCAAAACTGGGGCTCCTGGGTGGCTCTGTTGGTTAAGTCTCCGGCTTTGGCTCAGGTCATGACCTCGCAGCTTGTGAGTTCGAGCCCCGCGTCGGGCTCTGTGGGGACAGCTCAGAGCCTGGAGCCTGCTTCCGATTCTGTGTCTCCCTCTCTCTCTGCCCCTCCCTTGCTCGTGCTCTGTCTCTCTCTCTCTCAAAAGTAAATAAAACATTAAAAGAAAATTTAAAAGAAAAAAAAACAGTTTAATCCAACAGATATGGACCAAGAGCCCTCTCTGGGCACGGAGCTGAAAGGGAGGCACCGCTAAGACCCACCCCTGGTCCCCACAGGGCGTGTGACGGCGACAGACACACATTCAGTTGAATTTCAGAAGGGAAAGGACACAGTGAACTTTGCTAAAGACGAAATGTCGGGGCCCCTGGGTGGCTCTGTCGGTTGAGTGTCCGACTTTGGCTCAGGTCGTGATCTCACGGTTTGTGAGTTCGAGCCCCGCGTCAGGCTCTCTGGCTTCAGATCCTCCGTCCCCCTCTCTCTACCCACCTCTTCCAACCGGCTCCCTCTCGAAAATAAACACTTAAAAAAAAAAAAAAAAAAAAAAAAAAAGGAAAAATGTCAAGGGGGCCCAGCGGAGGGAGGCCTTCATGCACACCGTGGGGAGGTGGTGCTGAGCCACCGGGAGGTCTCAGTTTGACGGTGGCCCAGGCAGAGAGAGAGACTGAGAGGGAAGTGTCAGCAAAGGTGGAGAGGAGCCATGACGCAGGAGGGTCATCCTGATCATCATCTAACTTATCAAATGTACACGCAGTATCCTAATTATTACGTGTTGTCAAATATTATCACGCCCGCTCGCTTCAGAAGTAAAAATCACACACCTGCATTATGACCCCTACGGGCCTTTAACTGATGATTTATAAGTACGGTGGCTTTTACAAAGATGCGAATTTCCCAGACTAAACCACCCTCCCAAGTCCCGAGGCCCTTCCCGCACATTCCAGCCCTGGGAACACACGCCGGGCCAACAAGGGGCTCCTTCTCTGGCGGCCGGAGTGGGCCGGCCCCTCCGCATCACTGCCTCTAAAGTCCCTCGTTAACCCGCGCTCCGGGCCACACAGGCACACGGGTTACCAGCTCCCCATACGCAGCGCCAGACAGGAAACACATTTGGAGGATTTTAAACAATTTTAAAATGTGCCTTCAAATTTTACAACTCGCTTTACTCGCCCGGGGGAGGAACCAAGCCCTTTATATAAATATCACCCAAACAGGCCCACTCTTTATCCCACCCAGCTCGGGGCTCTGGGCTTTTCGGTGTGAGGCGTGGGGTGAGTTTGGGAGGTTTTGTTTATTTTGGTTTTTTTTTTTTTCATTTCATCTGTGTCTTCTGCGGTCACTGGCCTTCTCAGTCGTGTTTACTTTATAGGTGCTCCGGTAGCCACACACACAGCCCAGGACAGACCCTGCACGGCCCGGGCGGCCTGTGTGGGGAAACACCCAGGGAAAGAGCCTCCCGGCCAGGCGGCCGGTGGTCCCCAGGGTCAGGGCGGCTGCGCAACAGAGGAAGGGCCCCTGTCCTCCTAGTGGCGACCGGGGGGGCGGGGGGGGGGGAGTGGGGAGGCACCCAGAGTGAGCCGGGTGAGAAGGGCCCCTCCCGGGCAACCAGCCTCCCACCCGGTGCCCTCACCCGCGGGGGCCCAGGGCCATTTCACTCTCAGCCCTGTCACTGGCTCACAAACTGGGGTGTCCAGTCAACCTGTCGTTATTCCTTGTATTTTGTATCACCTTTGGCGAAGCACGACTTACGCGCAATAACATTCACACGTGTTCAGGATCCAGGTTGACGGCGACTTTCGACATCCCCCAGGCGACCAGCACCCCGTCCGGATAAACAACACTTCAGTCTCCCAAGAGAGCTGCTCCTGCCCCTTCCAGTCAGACCCCCATCCGCGCCCCCCTCTCCCGGTCAACCGCTGGCCCGCTTCTGGTCACCGTGATTAGATGTGCCTGCTCTGGAAACGGCAGCCCTCGGTTGGGGTCAGAGGCTGTTCTCTCCCGGCGCCCGCCTTCGCCAGTCCTACAGAGAAGCCAGGCGCGTCTACTGGCGTGCAGGGATTTGCTGCTGCCGTCTACATGCAGAGAGTCCTGCGTGGGAGCCGGGGGAGAGGCGGCTGGGACAGAGGGAGGTCTCAGGTGTGTCCTCGACCTCCTCAATGGCAGGGACAGAAGGCAGATCAGGTGCTGACCAGGGCCTTGGGGCCTCCGGGCCCGAGTCTGGGTCCTCGGTGACTGAGTGTAGCCCAGAGTTGGAGAGGTGGCCTGTCCCTAACCTGCGCCAGGGACCCAACCCCACCTGGGGCTGCTCAGCCCTCCTCCCCCTCTGCCTGCCCGATGATGCCCTCGGCCGCTCGCGCCCAGGGCAGGGTGGTTCTCAAGCTGGGCCCAAACTTTCTGCCAAGAGAACCCTTCCTGGGAGCCCATTGGCTGAGTGTGTGCCAAGGAGGAAAACCACCCAGCAGCGGGAAGGCACACCTCACCGGACACTCCCTGCTCCCCCAGGGCTCGGCGGCAAAGCCCGCGTCCTCAGACAGGACTGGACATCCTGCGACACAAAACGTGGCGGGTCTGCCCTTGGTCCGGCCCCGGGAACAGCGCAAAGGAAACCTGGAATCGCCAGCACTCCGAACTGGGACACACGGGACGCCCGGCAGAGGCGGTGGGGGTGAGGGGTGCACAGGGCGGTCCCTGCCGCCCACCTCCCCCCAGCCCAATAGCAGTGGCCAGCTGGGACAGGTGATGAGGAGCCCCGTCTGAGGGGGAACTTACAGGGGGCTGGGGGGCCACGTCAGGAGGCAGGAGCGGCAGCCACGTGGACTGGACTTCGTCACTGTCGCTGTGGGCCTTTGCAGTAAAGTCACAGTTGCCACAGTAACAGCTGGTCTGGTCCCGAAGTCTCTTCACGAGCCAGGCTCTCCAGCTTTCCACGCGCTCTGTTTCCTCGGTACATCATCTCACTTAACCCTCGCCGTGACCCTTCGGTATTTCATAAATGAGGAAACCGAGGCACAGATGTGATGCGCCCAGGGTCACATCCTAGGGAGTGACCTAGTGCAGTCCTGTACAGAACTGGGACCCCAGCTTGCCGTCTGCCTCCGAAGCCCAAGCTCTCAGCCCAGGTGAGGCCCGGAGAAGCAGGTGGCCAGGGAACAGGTGCCTCCGGCCACAACCTCCCACACTCCTCCCCTCCCCCCTCCTCTGAAACACAGCCGTGCCCCTCACCAACCTGGACTCCCACCCTCTGTCTTGAAAGCTGTCCCCACGTGTCCCTCCTGGGGCCCCCTTCCTCAGTTTCCCCTATGCATCTCCAGGCTCCCTGAACGGGGGCGGGGGGGGGTGCGCCCACTGGTTCTCTCCTCTTTATCTACAACTGGGCCCACATTTCTCCATCTGGAAACAGTCCCTCGCTGCACTCTGAAAGCCTCGCACCCACCAAGCTGTCCTAACGGACACCTGCTTGCCTGCCCGGCTTCTATCCTGTGCTGCTCCCAGGGGCAGAAGCCCACCTTTCCTGTAGGACTGCTCATCCCCAGCCCGCCTCCAGGTCCGGGAGTGATCCAGTGTCCTGAGCCTCACCCAGCACGGCAGTGCCCAGGCACAGGGATGGCTTTGGGAACGGGCACGTGGCCCACAGCAGGACACGGGAATCCTTCTTGGCTCTTGCTTAAACGGCGGAGGGTTCCTCTGGGATGACTAAGGTCCTAGGAGGCCAGCCCAAAGCCGGCATTTTGCCTCCCTGGTCCCCTCCTTCCTGGATGCCCGCCTGGCTCCCCCTCCCCGCAGGCACTGCTTGCAAGGCGGCTCTGCCTTCTCCCGGATGGGCTCCAGGGCCTCCAACCGCGTTCCTGGCCCCACCTCCAGGCTGCTATCTCAGAGCCCTGCCCCGGGCCCGGCCCTGAATGTGCAACGTCTCAACCTTCCCGCAAGCATTCACACCTGACCCGTTCGAGGAGAGCTCCCCTGCAGGCCGGCCTCTGGCTTCCACAATAGAAACGGACTCCAGGCCGCTGAAAACCGAAAAGGTTTATTTTGGAAGGAAATTCAGTAGTTCATACAATGGATGGAGAGGCTGGGAACATGCCTTGGGTGACAGGCAGGGACCAGGGTACGAGGGGCAGCCGGAGACGCGGCCAAGACCACAGGAGCAGCCTAGCAGGAAGCCAGTCCTCAAGTCCCCACATCCCGAGTCCCTCCTTGGCATCAGGAGCCCCAGGTGGAGCGCCTGCCTGACTGAGCCCGGCGGGAAGGCCTGGGACAGGGAGCCAGCGGGCTTCCCCACAGCTCTGCCTCCTGCCTGGGCCCCCAACGCTGACCGGACAGCCCCACCCTCCCTCCCCATCCTAACAGCCACTGTATCCCACAGAGATCCTTTCCAGAATGGCCTCGCGTCTCTGTGTCCCCAGTGGCCTGCACCTTAGACCAGTATTCATTGACCTTTTCTGGGAGCAGCCACCAGAACGGCCGGACAGGACGGGACAGTGGTCACAGCAGGACTCCCAAGCCAACTGCCTCGGTTCAGATTCGGGCTTCACCACCTACTAGCTGTGTGACCTCAGGGGAGTCATTAACTTCTCTGCACTCCCAGCTTTGCCCATCGGTAAAGTGAGGACACTACAGCTACCCGCCCCGTATGGTGCTCGTGAAGACGATGCACATTAATGCGCACAATGAGCTTCAAAGGAGCCCGGCACCCAGAAGGTTCTGTATCGTGAGCTGATTATTATTCCTGGGACGCCTCGCCCCTCCCCACACTGGAGTCTCCAAACCTTCTCTGGGCTCTGCCTTCCCTCAGCCTATGGCTCCCCAAAGAACACAACCCACCTGCTTGTCTCTGAGGCCCAATCTGAACGTCTGAACATCCCGTCCGCGGCCCATGGGAAGCCAGCCTCCCTGTAAACGACTGCTGTAAAAGGCCCCCTCCGGGATGTCTGTCCCACCCGACTCCTCCCTGATGCAGGGACTCACGCCCGAGGGGAGTTTTCCTGCCGGGTCCCACAGCACTTACGCACCCGCCTTGCACATCAGCTCTGTACGCTCCTGCCCTCCCTGCACCCAACCAGGCTGTGTGTCCCTCCCCACCTTTTCTTAGCCAATCCCTCCTCCTCCGTGAGACCCAGCTCCCCAGGACCCGCAACTAGTGAAGGTGATGATGCCCAGCCCATGGTGGGGGGGGGGGGGGGGTGAGAGGCCTGGAGGGGAAGAGCAGGCTTGGAGGCACAGACCCCCCAAGTCCTTCCTGGCACACCCACAGCTCAGGGAAGAGTGGCCTGTCCCAACCCTCAGGCCATGGAATGCCCTTGGCCACCATTCCTACTTGGGGACTCCCCCCACTCGTCTGCACCCCATGAACCTCAGGGCTCTGGGCAGCCGTGCTCCTGGGGAGTCCACCAAGGACCGCCCCGTAGGACCAGTGTGTGTGTTCCTGGGGCCCCCCAGCACCTGTACCGGGGCTCAGAGAGGTTAAAGAGTGTTCTCGTTTCTAAAGCTGGGGCGCCCCGTCTCTCCTGCTCTGTCCTGCTCGCAGGTCATTACCGGCCTCCCCGGAAGTGCCTGGCACACAAACCGGCCTCCAGAAATGTGGGTGGCGTGGGAGGTAAGCTGTACTGCAGGGACCGGCCAGGGCGGGCTGAGCCCTGGAGCTCTGTGTCTCCTCGGCCTGTCCCACAAGCCCCCTGGGGTCCCCTCTCCTCCCCCCCCCCCCCCCCCCCCCGGGGGCTTTGGGGCCAGGGAGCTCCCCCCTCCCCCCCTCCGTCCACTTGCCTCCGTTGGCCCACAGCAAATCGGCACTGGGTGCCAAGGCCCTTCCTTCACACCCGGGGCAGGCAGGCAGCGAGGTGCGGAAGGGAGGAGGCAGCCACACGCGGCGTACCCATGTGAGCTCTGATTCCGTCCCCTCTCCCCGCCCGGGTTTCCTCGCCCGGTCAGTGGGGGCCCAATTCCTGCCTGTGCCTACCTCACAACGTGAGGAGTCTGTAAAAATGAAATGGCACGTGATAAAATACGCAGCCGAACACACTGGAAGGTCATAAAATGTTACACAAATGCAAGGGGTTCCGAGCCGGCCGTAACACGGGCATTAAACCGCAGCCTCACAAAGACATTCGCCATAAAACCTGCCGAGCTGTGGGGAAGGGGCCGGCTGGGCCCGCTGTCACCTCTGTGCTTCTCCACGTTTTCTGCGCTGATCCTCTAGTCCTTCTGCAATCAGAAAAAAACAGTGTGTAAAAGGAACACTTTTGAGATAAAAGCACCTAAGGTCCTGCCCTTGTAGCAACTATGTCACGGTGAAAGCTTCCGGCCAGCGGTGGAAAGGAGGTTGATGGGCCTGTCCGGCGAATGCTCTCCTGCCGACCTGCACGGGCCTGTCCACGCTGGGGGCCCCGAGGCTGGGGAGCTGAGAGCAGGGACCTCCCCCCACCCACACCGACTGGGTTCCAGGACACAGAAGGGGGGCCCCACAGGAGCGGCCCAGAGGGTCGCGGCTTCATGCCGCAGGGCTCAAACTTGAGCCGAGAGGAGGTGAGAACAGAGCTCATTAGAGACAGAGAGAGTAGACAGGAACAGAGCATCCAGGAGACTCGGGAAGGAGAGGAGAGTGAGTCTCACTTTGGCCTGGGGTCTGGGGGAGTCCGTGGTCTTGGAAAACGTGATCCTGCCCTGTCACTCCTTAGGCGATGACTGCTGTGCTGGAAGAGGTCACTGACCCCTTGACCTTCACCGGAGGATATGCACTCCTCCGGGAGGCGCGTGTAAGGCGTGGGGGAGGGTCCTAGCAAGAGCAGAGGCAGTTTTGGTGGGGCCCTTTCGCTTCCGTCTCAGAGGGACTCCTAGCCCTACATCCAGCAGTCTCTTCTTCCCTGCCTAGAGACTCAAGGCTCGGCACGATGTCCCAAAGCCCCCCACCCCTCCCGAGCTCCAGACCACCCCCCTCCGGCTGCCCCCTGGGACCCTCCCGTGGAAGTCCCAGAGGGGCACGGGGCTCTGTTCGGTGCCCACCCCTCCCCCAGGCTAACAGGTTTCTACTGGGAGCAGAGTAGGCCCCATGTGGGGGAGGTGGGCCCCAGCCCCAGACAGAGCGTCCCTTCCCCTCCCTGGAAGGTGTAGGGCGGGCCCTGAACACTGAGCCAGTTTTTTCCCCTGAGGCTAATCGGTCTAGGAAGTTGCTAGAAAAGATTTCCTTACCAGATAAAAAGAGGCCTTTAAAAGGAGAAGACCTCACACCCCCACCCCTCCCACCTCGGGCATGTAGCTCTGTGGCCGAGGCCACCACCTTGTGACCAGGGTGCTGAGGGCGGCAAAGTGGACAAGCAGAGGGGACTGGCTCCATGACCACACGGACGAGTGGCCATCCTGCTTCCAGAGCGCTCTGTGCTTCGGGAAACATAAACCTCCTGTTTAAACCGGTACTTGGTTTGCCCCCCAGGTCTGTTCCTGTCCTGCATTCCCTACGCAGAAGCGGCGTTTCTGCCCCCCCACCCCCAGCCTCCTCCCTGCCCGTGCCTGGGGCTCGGCTCTCCTCCAGCAACATCTAACCCGTCCCCTGGCCCCGCACACTCCCACGGGAGCTAGCCACCCCCCCCCCAGCTCCCCCTCCTTGACCCACATTCTAAAATACAAATCCTAGTGCTCTATTCAAGTATCAGTGAGCCACAGAACGATGTCAAAATCCCAAGCCTGGACTCAATGACCTTGGCAATGTGGCCCCCAAACCACCTCCTGTTCTCACCTCCTGTCACACCCCCAGACCCATTCTGTACTTGTAGCTCCCTCGGAGTGCTCCTGCACAGCCTCCCACCCCTCTGCCTGCGCCCTCCTCTCTCGATGTGTATGCCTACTCACCTTCCAAAACCCATTTCAAGTATCCCCTCCTCTGTGAAGGCCCCCTCATCCCAAGTAAACATTCCTTCCTCGCTGAGCCCACAGCCTGTTGTCTCTTATGCCTCTATTATAACTCTTATCTTATATTCTAATTACGTATTTGCCAAGAGACTAGATTACTTTAGGGCAAGGATATACCTCAGAGTCCCCAGGGCCTCCCAGGACAGTGACGGGAGTGATTAGTCAGTTTTTGGTGCAAGAGGCACCTGTACACAATGCCTCCTGGTGTTTCTGCTTTCTGTGCAGAAGCCAGGATCCCATCCTTCTTAGCACTGCCCAGGCCCCGACTACCTTCTACGCCCTGTCCTGCCCCACCTCCTCTCCCCAGAGGGGACTCCCAGGGGAAGAATTCCACCTTCTCTCTGAGCCTGGCCCCCCTCTGGAGTTGGAAAATCCCCAGGGGACAGATCTACCAGGTTCTGGCCACCTGCGCCCTCAGGGAGAGAACTGGACCAGTGGTCAGAAGAATCTGGCTTCCGTGTGGCAACATGAAAATTCTCCAAAATCGAAGGAAGCAGATGTCGAGTTCATCTACAATGTGAGCCCCTCGCCTACTGTCCTGCACGAAGCCCCCAGCCCTAAACCAGGGCCCAGGCCAGAGCGGGCGCTCCATACATGCTTGCTGACTGAAAGTCAATGTCAGGGTTGTTTGTAAGTTCCAAGAAGCAATCAGCCCTGCTTAGCAACTGAGGAGTGCTTGAGTGTGTGCCTGTGGATGCTGTTATTTATTTCTGCCCCTCCTCTTTACAGTGGCAAACTCTGAGAGACACTTACGCTGCCATTAAAAATGCTGTTTACAAAGAGTATAAGATGGAAGTTAAAAGGCAAAAAGAAGGACACAGCAGAAATGAGTCATACTTATCACACTAGCTAACAGCAAGCAAACAAAATCTCAAGCAAAAGGCTGGCAGGCAAGGGACGAAGGTGTCAGCCCAGGGGCGGCTGGCAGGCCCCACCCCTCTGTACTCCTGTTCTCTATTTTCCAACTTGTGAAAAACTGCTCACGTCACTAATAAAGTGGGAAACATACGCTGTATTTTCCAAAAGAACACAGAGCAGAGGCTGCTCTGGGCCCAGGACTCACCAGGGAATCCCCTCCCACCTCACCCCATTGTCCAGAGATGCCCTCAGGGGCTGCTGGGGTTAGACAGTGCCCCAGGACACTGGCCTTGGCCTTCCCCACCTCCAACCACAGGGCGCTGGGCAAGGGAGTGGCAATCACTCTCTGCCTGGTCCAGACCTGGAAACTGGCGCCCGCAGGAGGGCAGCGCCCCGCCCTCACAGGTGGATAGCACGTCTCCCAGAGGCCGGGCTCTCCTAGGGCACTCGGAAGGCTAACCCTGTCCCTCGGGAATTCCCACAAAGGACTCACTAGGGGAATTTCCCAGACAGGCAGACAGACAGACAGACAGACAGCCACCTCAGACAGCTCCCGCCACTGAGCCCAGATGTTTGCCTGGGGGTGGCGGTGCCGAGAGCCAACACAGACGCATAAGTCAGCGGTGAGAGGTAGTCCAAAGCAGGAGCCCGGAGGAGCGCCGCCTGGGCAGGCTGGGGCTGGGACGGGGAGGGGACCGGAGGAAGCCGAGTCTCAGAGCGGAAGTGCCCGGTGTGGTCTGCGTCTGGATCGCACGGTGCCTGCAGCCCCCCTCTCCGTCCAGCAGGCGTCGCCGCGGCTCTAGGGGTGGCGGGGCGGGCGAGGGGCGCGGCGGGCGGGACTGCCGCCTGGGCCACAGCACCTACAGCAAACTAGCCAGCTTGTACGAACGGTGGCTCGTCTGTATCCCCTACTGGTCCGGGGGCTTCCCGAGGGCAGGGGTTCTGTCTTAGCCCCACCGTCACCCTCGGTGCCCATAAATAACAACGCCCGGCCCCTGAGCGCCCCTCCAGGTCTGACAAGCGACCCCCGACGCACAATACATGGATCGAACAGTGCCAGGGACCACAACCTGGAGTGGGAATGTTGGGGACAGCGCCGAGCCGGGAAGGCCCCCCGCCCTTCTCCAGCCGGCTCGCCCCCGCCCCGCCCCAGCCCTAGACGCGCGCAGAGAGCGAACGGACGTGGCCCCGCCGGGCTGGGCTGAGCTCGCCCGAACCTGCCCGGCCGGGCGGCGCAGCGCAGGGACCTCACACGTTCCCGGCCCGGCCCCGGCGGTGGGCAACCTGGGCCACCGTCTCTGCAGAGCCGCCGCCCCTCCCCCTCCCCGGGCTGCTTTTCAGAGCGGGGAGCCCGCAGAAGGGCCGCACCTCCCGCGGCGGGGACTCCCCTCCCTCCGCACACACGTAGTGACTGTGTGCCACGTGTGCCGGGTGCCCGGCGAGGCGCTGCCGACGCCGCGGGGGACTGGCAAAGCCCGCGCTCGCGGAGCTGCGGTGCTCGGGGGCACCGGGCAGGGGCCGGCTGCTCTCGCCGGGGGCACGCGGGAGGCCCACGCCCAGGGCTCCTCCCAGGGGTCCTCCCAGGTGAGCCAAGCGCGCGGGAGGCGCCGCCGGGGGGCCGGCGGGCGGGCGGGCGGGTGGACTTCGGCCCCGCAGCAGCGACGCGCTGCACGTCTGCAGCCGCGGGGCTGGACCGCCGCCCGGGGCGGGGGCGGGGCGTACGCAGAGCCACGCGGCTACGCTCGGGAAGTGTTTACGGTCCGCGCGGGGGGTCTCGCCTCCCGCCGCCTGCGGCCGTCGGGGCGGGGGAGCGGGGTGGGGGGTGGGAGGAGGAGGCGGGCCCGGCTCTCCCCGCCCCAGGCTCCTCCCCGGCGGGGCCAGCGCCGGACTGGCCGCGGCGTCCCGGCCCCGCGTAATTACAGGCGCTGTCGCCGGGCCCGGCCGTAAAAGAAGAGGCCGAAACGGCCTCGGAACCCCGGAACTGCGTCCGAGCCGGCCGGGAGCCGGCTTCCCGCGACGCGCGGCGGCGGGGACGGGCCGGCCGGGGAGGCGCCCACGCTCGCAACGCCAGCCGCGCGCGCACACAGCCCCGCAGTCACACGCGGGAGCCGCCGAAGGCGCGCAGGCACGCAGCGTCGGGCCCCCCGCCCCGGACGCGCACTCGAGCCTCAGCAAACACCTGCCCGCCCTGGCGCCAGCCCTGCTCCGGCCGGCGGCAGATCCCGGCGGGGACAAGGGCCCCGGGGGGCCGCGTCCGGCGGGGCCGGGCGCCGGGCGAGGGGGAGGGGCCCGCCGTGCAAGCCCCCGCCCCTCCCCACGGCCGCCTCTCTTCACACGCGGTTCACTAACACTTGCACACTCACGCCGGAGCTGCACACACGGCTGCGGAGCTACCCACAGATGCCTTCACACTCGCGCGCCATCACACGTATTGACGCGTGCCAGATGCACATGCGGGCTTGCGGTTTGTCACACTTTGGGAATGCCCAGATTCTCACAGTCCGTATCCAAAGCCCGTTCGCACGGCACACACGTGTGTTGGCGCACACGCGCGCGCGCGCACTCACGAACACGTCAGTAGTGCCCTTTGGCCAACTAGAAACAAGAGAGGGCGCCCCTGGGACCCAGGAGCCCGGGTGTCCCTCCCTGTCACTGGCGGAGACGGGCAGGGGCGCCCTTGGCCCCAGCCGCACACGTTACACACCCGATCACACAGGGTCGCGCTTTATTCCCGGCATCTAGGCGATGACACCATCTCGCGAACAAAGACAACATTGACAAACCCAACAAAAACAAACAGCCGCGTGCGTAGGGAGGAGCAGCCGAGCGCGGAGTCCGGGAAAGGCGGGTGGGAGGAGAGTGGGATCGCGGGCGCCCGAGCCTGGGTGTGCTGGGCTCGGGGAAGGCGCGGGCCCTGTCCGCGACCTCGCGCCCCGCAGGACCCGCGCGCGGCGCAGCCCGACCGGGTCCCGCGCCGCGCGCTCGCAGTCCTGCACGTGCCGTTGGAGCCCGTCTCCCGCGCGCCACCGAGCGCCCCGCACGGCCCGCGGGCCCGCACGCACACCCACAGGCGAGCGGACTCGCGGCACGCGGCACCTTCGTCGCGGCCGAGGCACGAGTCCCGCTCCGCTCCCCTGCCCTCCCCTCCCCTCCCCTCCCCTCCTCCACCTCCCAGCCCCCAAGCCCCGGGGCAGCCGCGCGCCGGGCGGGGCGGGGCGGGGGCGGGGGCGGGGCGGGGTGGCGGGCGGCGCCGGCCCAAAAGGCGGAGTCGCCGGGCGGAGGGGCCAGAGCTGTGCGCGGTGCCGACTGCGCCGCCGAGACAGCCCGCGGGAACCCGGACCCCGAGGAGCCCCTCGTCCTCGCCCGGCCTGGCCAGGCCCCCCGCTATGGAGTTCCTCTGGGCCCCGCTCTTGGGCCTGTGCTGCAGTCTGGCCGCTGCTGACCGCCACACCGTCTTCTGGAACAGTTCAAACCCCAAGTAAGCCCCGAGTCTCCGCCCGGCAGCCCGGGCGCCCGGCTGGCACTGCCCACCCCCACCCCCACCGTGGCCCGGTTAACTGTCCCGGCCAGCCCCCGACCTGAGTCTTGGGGCCGTGACCAGAGGCGGGAGGGATCCCGTGGAGTTTCTTCCCCTCGCTTCTCCCCGGTAACTGGGACATAACTAGGAGTACCCCAGCCCTGGGCAGGAGCCTGCCTGCCAGTTACTTGCACTGGGTTATCTCTGCCCTTCCTTTCCACCCCCCTGGCCCCCTGTTAACTCTGAAGTGAGGGACCCTTGCTGAACACTTCCTGCCTCCAGCCTGGACCACCCTCCCTGGCGCCGACGGCTCTCGTTCTAGGCCCTTCCACGACAAAAGCCTCTGTGCCTCTTGTCGCTTGGACGTCTGCCCACACAGATAGGTGCCTGATGTGACATGGGGAGTAAGCAGAATGTTCACTGTAATCCTGGAAGGACCCCTCAGGAGGGGCCTGGCCTTCTGGCTTCAAGCTTGTGCACTCCGTATTTAGGATGACCCTGGAAAGCTCCCCTCCACACACCAGGGAACCTTTGAGGTGGCATGAGTGGGGCGCATGCCTTGTGTAGTAGGCTGAGGGAGTCACCTGTTTATGAGATTAAGAGACGGGAGGAGGGAGGTCATGGGAAAGGTTCAGAAGGAATGGAAGGGGTTAAAAGGGTTACTTGGGGCTCTGGGCAGGAAGGAGTTAACTCATCCTGGGCAGGTTTAGGGCTAGGAGGCAAATGGCCCTGGGAGGGAGAAGCCCCATTGGACCCTTTGTTCTTGCCCTTGAGTTTTCTGAAGTTACGGGAACAATATTTGTGGGAAAACACAAGAGGTGGGTAGGGCGGAGCAGGGGGAGGAGGGCTGGGCAGCTCCGGTCAGGATAAACGCTCAGCTTGGCCACCCCCAGCCCTTGCATGCCCGCCCCCCCACTCCGCTGGAGAAATCCGTGGTGCCAGCTTCCTCTGACCCTGTGGCAGTGCTGCCTGGTGGGGGGTCTGTAGGCTGTGGCTTGTGGGGCAGGAGGGAACTGCCAGCTGCTGCCAAGCCCAGGAGGCAATGCCCTCTTGCCCTTCGGCATCAGGGGCAGCCCTAATGTCCGCCCTCCCCACCCGCTGCTTCTCCCACCTGCCTGCTCTGTACTGCCTTGACCCAGTCTCGCCCTAGTGGGAGAGAGCAAAGTCCCTGTTTATGCCCATGCCAGGTGTTGGCTGAAGGAGGAGGAGGGGACAGGAAGCCATGAGTAGGGAGGGGGGGACCCTGGCCTTTTCCGTTCCCAAGCTCCCAGGTTTCCTCTCTTTCAGGAAGGAGCCTCTTCCTTGCCCCCCCTCCCCGCCTTCCCTGACGCCGCTTGCCCCCCTTTCCCAGACGGAGAGCCAGAGTCGAAGGAGTGCTAAGTGGAACAGATTGCACCCCCAGGAGGGGGATAATGGGTGCCCCCACCAAGCACAGCTTCTGCCCTGTCCATCTGGCCACACACACACACACACACACACACACACCCTCCCATACCCAGGACTAAAGAGAAACCAGCCAGAGTGGAGTGCACAGGGGCCGAGCCAGGCCCGGCTGGCAGGCACAGACGAGGTGGCCCTGAGCTGGGTGGGTGTGGGGCTGGCTTGGGTGACTCAGGGCGGTGGGCCGGAGCGGGATCTCCAGGCCCCGGGCGGGAGGGCCGCGTGGGGAGGAGGGCGGGGCTGCTGCGAGCCGGGCGCTGGGCTCCTGGGCGCTGGAGGGGCCGGCGCCGGCTTCCCGGGCCTGGAGGACTGTGCCCGGGGCGAGCCCTGGCCCTGAGGTCCTGGGGGCCGGCCGCCTCTGACCAGGTAGATTTTCACAGGTTCTCAGGAGTGCTGGGGCGGGTGGCGGAGGTGGAAGAGGAATGAGTCAGTGCCCGTCACGGGAATGGGGGAAAGACGCCAGGCCCAGAGCTGAAATACCTGTTCTGAAATGGCTTCTATGTTTATCTCTCCAGAGAGGAATTTTAAAAGCCTCTCCCTCACTGGCGCTCTCCTCCTCCCCCTCCCCGGTGGGGGAGGGGCCCGGGTGCTCGCCGCCCCCAGGCCGGGCCTCCGAGGGCGCCCGCCGACCGGGCAGGGGGTGCCACCCCCACCCCCCCCCACCCCGACCAGGCCGCTCTGCCGAGCTCTTGCCCCTCCCCCACCCGTGCCGGGGCCCGGGTTTGAAGCGCGTTGGCGGCCGGCCGCGCCGGGGGAATCCGGAGGGGCCGACCGGCTCGCGGGGGGGGGGGCGGGGGGGCGGGGGGAGGCCCCTCCTCCCCCCGGACCCCGCCCCGCGGCGCCTGGAGCCAGGTGTCTGGGGCCGGAGGGCGGAGCCGGGCCGGAGCCGCTGGGGCCCCGGGGAGGGCGCTGGCCGCACCTGGGGCGGCCTCCGCCGGGCCGAGAGCTCCGGCGTTTCTGGAGCTCCTTCCGCGGAGGTGCGAGCGTGGCTTTGGCGATGGACGGGGAGGCCTGGGATGCTTTGGGAGGAGCGGACAAGGAGGCGCTAGAGTGGCGTATCCGGGAGTGTGTGCCGGCCTGGTGTGCCGGGGGCGGAAGTGAAGCCGACGAGTGTGAACGCGCCCCGGGGGCACGGGCGAGGGCGCGGGCGGCCCCGCCGCAGGTGTGCTGGGGGCTGAGCGCGGCTCTCCCGACGGGAGGGCGTCGCGGGCTGGGTCCCAGACGGGGCTGGAGAAGAGCAGCCGGGAGCACGGATTTGGGGAAGTGGTGAGCGAGCCGGGGACACACTCAGAAGCCCTTCCTTGGGCGAACCCCCGGGGGTTACGGGAAGTGGTCGGGCACCTGAAGGATGCCAGGCGGATGCAATTTAGAGGACGGACGCAGTGAGGGGGGGTGGCACGTTCGAAGATGGCGAGAAGACACTGAAGAGGTCAAGGTCAGAAAATACTGGGAGTTGAGGCTGTTCAGAAATCTCCGTGGGGGGCCGGGTAGCTGCTCGCAGGCCCGCGGCTCTGGCCCGGAGCCTGGCCTCTGAGTGACCGTCTGTTGCCTCCCGGGAACAGGTTCCGGAGCGAGGACTACACAGTACACGTCCGGCTCAATGACTACCTGGACATCATCTGCCCGCATTACGAGGACGACACTGTGGCGGCTGCCGCCATGGAGCGGTACACCCTGTATCTGGTGGAGCGTGAGCAGTACCAGCTGTGCCAACCCCAGTCCAGGGACCAGGTCCGCTGGCAGTGCAACCAGCCGAGCGCCAGGCACGGCCCGGAGAAGCTGTCGGAGAAGTTCCAGCGCTTCACGCCCTTCACCCTGGGCAAGGAGTTCAAAGAGGGACACAGCTACTACTACATCTGTGAGTCCCCGGGGCGCGCACACGGGCCACACGGGGACGCAGCAGGTGTGATGCACGTGCTCAGTACGAAGCCACACACGGCCCTTCCGATCCGGAATTGTTTTAATCCACTCACGTTACACACGTGGTATGAGCTTCTGTGTACTGGGCACTCTGCCTGGCACCGCAGGCACAGAGGTCAATAAAACACTACAGGGTCCCTGTAGCCCGGAAAGCTGGAAAGCAACATGCATAGGTGAACGGACCGTTAGAACGATGTGATGTGAAGATGTGGGCACGGGGGCCTTGGGAAAACGACCTGGGTGCCCGCCAGGCTCAGGAGGCTCAGAGAAGGGTTCCTGGGGACGAGGACCCAAGAGCTTAGGACAAGCCGAGGAGTTGGCCGGGCACGAGGGGACACGTGCAACGGGTGCAGGAGACCTTCAGGGAACGCCATGTAGTCGAGTCTGGAGTAGGGGGGGGCACTGCACGTGGGGAGAGGTAGGCGTGGAGGGGTGCAGGGGACAGGGCACACACCACATGTCGTGGCGGCCTAGGAAGTGCTAAGGAGTTTGCACTCTGCCGAAGGCGCTGGAGAGGCACTGGTGGATTCGAGAGTTAGCAAATCAGCTGTGTGTAGAATGGATCCAGGCCTCGCCTCGTCACTGGGGCCTGGACAGGGAGAATATCAGGCAGGGGAGCATATTGTGAAGGCCTCGGCCAACTCCAGGCTGGGAGCCGTGAGGGAAAGGCTGCGCTCCTTTTAAGCACCGCCTCCAAAGCCAAGGGTCATCCCAGACAATGGGAGGTTGAGCGGGAAGCAGAAAGCGGGCAAAGGAAGGAAGGTGGGAATGAAAGATGAGCGGGAAGAGAGGGGTCTGAATGAGCGGGGCCGGGGAAAAGAGGCGGAGAAGTTTGCACTTGTGATTTCTTCCGACAGAGGTTCCTCCCTTAACACTCTGTGGGTTTATCTTGCAGCCAAACCCATCCACCACCAGGAAGACCAGTGCTTGAGGTTGAAGGTGATCGTCAGTGGCAAAATCAGTGAGTGTCAGAGCCCTGTGGGCCTCCTTCCCGCACCTCTTTGCTGATCCTGGGCTAGTGAGCCGGGATGGCAGGGAAGTGCCACCAACGGCCCAGCCGGCCGCCGCGCGTGAGCCCCGCCCTCCCACCCCGGCATGGCACCTGACCCACTACCACCCTTGCCTTTCAGCTCCCAGTCCTCAGGCCCATGTCAACCCACAGGAGAAGAGACTTCCAGCAGGTACGTAGCCAGAGAAAATTGGGCCTGGGGCACAGAGGGGGGTCTGCTTAAAGAGGTTGGGTACAGGACGTGGCTTCCTTGCCAGGCAGGGGCTGGGGAGACCGTGCTGAGCTGAGGGCCAGAGCCAGCAGTAGGGCCACTCACCTTGGGGGCTTCCGCCCTCTCGTCTTGCAGATGACCCAGAGGTACAGGTCCTACACAGCATCGGGCACAGCGCTGCTCCCCGCCTCTTCCCACTTGCCTGGGCTGTGCTGCTTCTGCCGCTCCTGCTGCTGCAAACCCCATGAAGACATAGGCCACACCTGGCCTGAGGATTTAGAACTGGGCCGAGGAGGCAGGATGGGCACCCTCACCTGTTCGGGGACCCCTCCCACGGCCCCAGTCCTCCTGGGAACCATTCCCACCACATGCACAAGCTGCCATCCAGCAGCCTCAAAACGGGTATCAAGAGTTTCAACCCAAAGGGGGTCGGCAAGCCTGGTAGTGCCATCACTGCCTCCACCTCGAGGGATGGACAGGGGAGTGGGGATAGGCCTTCCCCCACCATTTCTGCCCTCAAGCCAAAGGAACAAGCTGTGCAAGATGTGGCCTCTTGAGAAGGCCGAGCTGGAGGGAGCCTGCGGTCATACAGATGGACACTGAGCTTGGCAAAGATGCCCCTCCAGAGAGAGCCAGGATGCCCAGAGGCACTGGCTGCAGGAGGAGTGTGAGACAGTTTCATGCCTGGGAACCAGAGATGGGAGAGGCAGCGCGCTTGGGCTGATCCAGCACCTCCCCAAGACTTCCGGAAGTCTTTGGAGCTGCCGGGGAGAGGGCTGCAGCCAGGCACTGCGCCCCGTCCTCTCCCATCTGAGGGTAGCACTCCGCAGAGCTGTGCCAGCAGGGGGGCTGTGCCAACCTGTGTCTAGAGTTTAGGTGTAGGGGCAGGGCCCACGTGGACAGGATCTGTATATAAACTTGATGTGTGTCTGTGCTGATTTCTACAACTGGACTTTTTTTATACAAATAATAAAACAACGTGTTTATTTGGACATACTTCTCTGCTCCTCCGTCCTAACTTAGGACCCCCCCACCGTCACCAGAGGGTGGGGTGCTTCCCCGTCTGAGGATTTTATGGGGCTCCGGGCTGCACTTCACTCTGGAAGTTCTTCCCATCCCCTGCCCCCTCGCGCTCCCGAGGCTCTGGGGTTTGGCAGGAACCGTGCGGGTGCTGGTGCAGGTGGGTGCTCGGGGGGAACGCGGCCTGGGCGCACAGCCCAGCACAGCCCAGCACAGCCCAAGCAGCGGGACGTGGGAGGCCGCAGGAAAGTTCCTGTGGGTTGGCCTAGGGGGTCGGTGACGGGCGCTTGGGCGGGTGGGCCACATCACGCAAGGTTGGCCGTGTGGCTGAAGGCGAGGGCGCCTGACAGACCGGTGATTCCCGGCAAGCCCACTCATGGAGGGGAGACCCTGGGAAGAGGCTTCAACAAAGGGGGAAACCTCTCAAGCCCTGGGCAGCTGCGGTTGTGAGCCGGAGCTCCGGGCGGGAAGGGCCCAGAAGCTTTGATTTGAGGTCGGCCACGTCGGCAAGAGGGTGGAGGCTGGGGTCCGGGCGGGCCGAGGGGCAGGCCGAGCGGCAGGCCGAGCGCGACCGGCGGGACCCGCCGTCACCCGCGTGACCCGGAGGACGGCTTCGGAGCAGGCCAGCAGGGGCGGGGCCTGGCGCTCGGGGGGCGGGGCCCAGTTCCGACGCGCCGCTGGAGCGGGCGGGGCTGCCGACCCATTTCCGGCGCACGGCGCCGCGCGAGGGCGGGGCCCCGGGGGCAGGGGCGGGGCTCCGGCGGCGCGGGCTGCCGGCCCAGCTAGTTGACGGTCGCGCGGGGCTCAAGATCCGACCCAGGGGGAGATGGAGGCGGGCGGCGTCGCCGACTCGCTCCTTTCCGGAGCTTGCGTGCTCTTCACCCTCATCATGTACTCCACCGGCCTGTGAGAGCGCGGCCGGGCTAGGCTGGGGCAGGACCTGGAAGCCAGGAAGGGACAGAGAGGGGACAGAGACGTGGCTGCAGCCCCAAGCTGCGTCCGAAACCCGGGTCAAAGTGGATTCGGGTTGAGGGATCCGGGGCCCAAGGGCGAGGCTGGGCACTTGAGGGAGAGTCCAGAGAGCTGAGGGTGGGGCCGGGACCTGCAGTGGTCCGGGGACGACAGGCATCGGGGGTCTAGATTCCCCAGCAGGCTGCTTCTCCCTTCCCGTCTCTCACCCCTGCTTTCGGGGCCCCGTTACAGCTCGGACCTCAGGCACATGCGGATGACCCGGAGCGTGGACAGTGTCCAGTTCCTGCCCTTTCTCACCACGGACATCAAGTGAGAGGGGCGACGTTTGCGGCGGGAAAGGCTGTCTGAGGGAGGGGGAGGGGGAGGAAGAACGTTGTAGGGGCCCCTGGGGTCCCCCTCCCATCCTCACCTCCGTGGGGAATGGCCCTCCTGTCCACCCTGCAGCAACCTGAGCTGGCTGAGTTACGGGGCCTTGAAGGGTGACGGGACCCTAATCTTCGTCAACGCCACGGGCGCTGTGCTTCAGACCCTGTATATCTCGGTGTATCTGCACTACTGCCCTCGGAAGGTAGAGGCCCTCCCCTGGACCCACCTCTCTGCCGCACGCCCTGCCTTGCTGGCAGGGTAAACACTGCTTCCTAGAAGATTATGACAGGCTGGCACTGCCACCTTTTCCTGGAAGGCTCCTCCAGGCTTGAAGCCCTCCGTGAGGCCCAGCCTGAGACTCACACACTGAGCAGCACCCCCTCCTCCCCCGCCGCCCCATTTCTGGCAAACTGGTGTTTCTGCCTAGCCTGAGGGTGACTTGCTGCCCAACACACTGAGGGGAAGGGGCGTTATCTCTGATAGTTCCTTGAGAGCCAGGGCCAGTGGCTGAGAAATGGGTTGATTAGCTCTCCCTCCCCAACTCACACCACCATGTGTTAAGTTCCCACTGTGTGTACCAAGATCACACACACAAAAGATACCTTCTCCTATAGAAACCACTGGTGATGTGGGTGGATCAGACATGTGTTCAGCACTGGTGGGGAAAGGGCTGTGACGGGTGCAATACTGGAGGCCGGGATGAAGGTCGGCTCCCCCACGGGAGCCTCGCAGAGAGCAGGATGGACCAATTCCAGCAGGGGAGTCAGGCTCCTGGAACGGTTAGCCATAAGGCTGCTCTCTCCCCTGCAGCGCCCCATGCTCCTTCAGACCGCGACCCTGCTGGGGGTCCTTGTCCTGGGTTTCGGCTACTTTTGGCTCCTGGTGCCCAGCCCGGAGGCCCGGCTTCAGCAGCTGGGTCTCTTCTGCAGTACCTTCACCATCAGTATGTACCTGTCACCACTGGCCGACTTGGTGAGTGGGGGCTGTCCGGGGAAGTGGGGGACATAAGACCGTAACTTACACTCCAAAGGAAGGGAAGACCCAAACCCTGGAAGACAGGGCAGTAGAGGTAGGTGAGTGGGAGGCAGGAGGCAAAGGTTAGGTAACGGAGATTAGAGAGGATGTTTGACCTTTCTCCTGAGGAAATCCTTAGACAAGTAGGAGCTTTGCTATGTGCCTGGGACAGGAGTGTCTTTTATCCTTTTTCGGAAGGCCAAGGTCATTCAGACTAAATCAACCCAACGCCTCTCCTTCTCACTCACCATTGCCACCCTCCTCACCTCTGCCTCCTGGACCCTCTATGGGTTTCAGCTACGCGACCCCTACATCATGGTAAGCAGAACAGAGAGGGACGGGGGACAGGTGTGCCGGGGAGAAAATCCGCTCCTCTGCTCACAGCAACCCTTGCGGTCTCAGGTGCCCAACCTTCCGGGGATCCTCACCAGCTTCATTCGCCTCTGGCTTTTCTGGAAGTACTCCCAGGGGCAAGACAGGAACTATCCGCTCCTGCAAACCTGACGCAGTTCGCCTGACCACCGGGCACCTTAATGCCAACTTGCCACCAAAGACAGTTCCTTGACTCCGCTGCTTCTGCTGACCAGCTCCATGAGTGCAGGAGGTTGCGGGAAAGAAAAGGACAACTGTGAGAATTAAGGGGCCAAAGAAAGTGTTTTGCTTGGAATAGTAGCTGGGACTTGGGAGATGAATCACTTATTTTTTACAGATTATATTTTTTAATTGTGGAGGTTGGGGTGCAATCTTTAGAATGTGCCTTAAAATAAATCGTTTGCTACCCCTGCCCATCAAAGCTGAGTCTCTATTTGGTGATTCTCAACCTGCCTGGTTGGTGACGGTAGAGACGCGGTGCTTGACCCACAGCTGTTCTTGGACTGGTAGGGGCTGGCTCAGAAGAGGTATTTGAAGGAACCCCGAAGTTGGAAAGACCTAGGAAGACCTTCAAAGAACACAGCTTGGATGCTATGAAGAACAGAAATCAGACTTCAGGAAGTACTTCCTGACATGGCAAGCAAGGTTGAAAGGACCAAGAGAGTGAAATGACGTGTCCTTCCTGAGAGATCTTTTGGTCTGTGCCTCCTTTGGAGCAAAAAGGAGGACCACAAGCAAGGATGCGAAGATGAAGCTGAGACGACCTCAGGACGGTGGCTCGCCTTAATGTCCCTCCTCCACAGCGGGTGCACAGAGTCCCCAGCCCCACCGTCCACACTCAAACTAAACCGAGTTAGAAAATAAGCTCTTTAATGGGCGACGGGAGGAAAGGCTGTCGGGTGGGAATGGGGTTAGGGTGTCAGAAGCGCATCCCCCTGCGGGCTAAGTCGGCTCGCGCCTCCTGGATCTGGCTCTGCAGTTCGCGGGCGGCGTCCTCGCAGTCGTGAAAAGTGGCCACGCGATAGCCCACGGTGCCCAGGGCGTAGCAGCCGGCGGACACCAGCAGGTAGGCCGGCAGTGGCCACAGGACCTCCCGGCATGCCGACGGCAGCTCCAGGCCCAGGGCTCCCGTGGCCAGCGCCGCCCAGGTGCAGCCCAGGAGCGCCAGTCCCCAAAGCCACTGCGCTAGCTTCGTCATGGGCACTGCGGGAAGAGAAGGCACGGCTCACGCTCCCTCCCGCCCCGCTCCCACTCCCCCCCCCACCCCCCGGTCGTCCGAGTCCGAGTCTCCGTCCTCCCCCACCCGCCCTCCGTTCCAGCTGCCGCAGGGCCGCTCCGCCGCCGGGCCCGCCCGGCTCGCCCCCCGCTTTCGGCCCTCAACCCGCACTCACCTCCGCCCGCTTCTCCCGAACCCGGCGCGGCCCCGACGTCCGCGTCCCGAAGGCCTCTCGGTTCGCGCGGCTTTCTGGGAGTTGTAGTCCCCTAGGCGGTGCCTCCGCGCGGCCTTCTGGGAGTTGTAGTTCTCGCGGCCGCGATGGGGCGCGGCGGCCGCCTGAGCGCAGGGCGAGTTTCGCTGAGCTTCCGACTGTGGACTGTGGCCTGAGTCCGCGGGGGCTTCGGTGCAGCTTCTGTCCCCCAGGACCCCGCTCGAAGCTGGCGTCCTGCTGAGGACACCTTCAAACATTTGCAAGAAGATGGGAATGTAATCTCGTCCCCCTTAAACTTCTGCACAGAAATCCCATTTATTCACTCATTCTTTCCTTCACTCGAACGTTACCTGATCACCGCGACAGACTTTGGAGAAACAGAGATGTCAAGACACTCGCCCCAGTGCAGATGCATTCGCAACTGACCATGATGCCGTGAGATGGGTGTTAGAACAGAAGTGGTCATAATTTAATGGAGAGACGCAGGGAGCGCCAGTGCAGCTTGGAGCTAGCTAGAGGAAGAGGGGCTCTGGGGCGGGGTGCGGGATGGGGAGGGGTGTCTTTCGGAAAAAAGTGTGCGGACAGGAATTACCTGATGAGTTTAAGGTATTGAGAGAAGGTGAATACATCACATAAAGAGTGAATTCATGGTAGGTATATAGAGTAAAAGAAAAGGCGGGCGGTTATCAACATCAGGGGAAAGACTCACAAAGGAAAGAGAATGGATAAGAGACTGGCCAAGCCCTCTCTGGACAGAACAGTAGCTGAGCAGAGTTAGGGTTATCAGCACGCAGCTGCCAGAGAGCACACACCGGAGGAACTGCGGGCCCCTCATACAGGGGCAACAGTGTCATTACAGGATATGGGAAAGGACCGAGTTCAGGTAATATTTAAAGAAGCAGCGTTTCTGATATGTTCAGGCTAAGCGTGAATGTAAGTGACGGAATCAGCAAGCCTGGACTGAGAGGTGGACTGAGTCCACCTGGCGCGAAAAAGGCCCACCCGGAGCTAAACCAGGAACCGCTGCAGCTTAAAAACCCTATCCCACCACACCCGGGCGCGACTTCCCTGACTCCTCTCTCTCTCTTTCTCCCTGAGTCACGGAACCTCGCCCGAGACCTTAGTTCCCAATAAAGCCTTTGCTAAAATTTTTTAGCCTCTGACTCCTATCTTTACCCTGCCCGAAGCCTGACCTTAACAAAGATAATGAATCGTAGAGAATTATATAAGAGATAACTACATAATTAAGAGAAATGTAGAATTTGTGTCCAGACCCCCAGATCTGAAGCTTTGCACAGAGGTTGGAAATTGAGGCTGCTTCTCTGGGTCAAAGTAATCTGCCAGGCTCAGCGCCCGCCCCCCCCCCCCCCCCCCAGGGCGGGTGTTCCAGTCTCACTGGTTTCAAACTGTAAAGTTCATGACTGAGCCATTTCAGAGAGCAAAATTTCTCAGGCTCATGTCCTTGATGTTAATTAACAAAAGCAGATTTTTACAGATTCGCAGAGTCTTAGTACAGACGTTATATAACTCAGCTGTGAAGACTATTTTCACAGCCCTAATAATGTAAACACTGAATACTGAGTTAAGTAAACATCGGGATATAGTTGAATTGAGAGGGTGGGGGAGGGGAGTGTATTAGAAAGGTCGTGAATAAAGAGAACCATATCCTCATCATCCATGGCAGGTGGTCAATTAATTAGATCTAAGATGGAAGAAAAGAAATATTAATATGAGCACATTACTAACAAATAGGAGGTGTACCAAAGGAAGCAGCCAAGAGTTCCAGCAGTGACTTAGAGGGCAGCAGGTACGGTGAGCAGGAGAATGGGCACAGGGGACTGGTATTTTGCATTAAGTGCCTTGTAAAACTAGTTGGCTTTTTAAACTATGCAAATTCCTTTGTTAACGTAAACAAGACAAAATAAAAACACTTTTACCAATTTGCTGTATGCAGTTCAAAGCCACACCCCACCTGCTTCCCAATTTCACCCAAAATCCTACTGGTCACTCAAGACCTCACTAGTCACAGCGACTTCCGGCACAGTCCAGGGGCTGGGCATCAGCAATGTAGATCCAGAAACTCTGTTTGTTCACCCACGGGAGACCTGGCCCTGAAAGATTGCCACTCCCCACAACAGTTTTTGGGGAAAGATAGGGCTTGTCCTACGACACATAGAGACAGATAACAAATTATAATATCATAATGATCATCGGCAGCAGGATAAAAATTCATCGAAGGGCTATTACATGGCCTGCCCTGTGGGACATTGTTATATTTAATTTTCACAGCGGCAGTAGGTACTTTTACACCCCCAAGTTTAAATGAGGAAACTAGGACAGATGGTAAATGGTAAGTAACTTGCCCAAGGTCCTGAAAATAGCGAGTGGCAGAGCTGTGCCATCGGACTCAAAGCTCTGCGCTTAGTGATTTCACCTTCCTGGTTACTGGTACAGGAAGGGGCAGAGAGGGATCACCGTGGCCGCTGACAGTCACTGATTGATTGCCTTGTGCCAGGCACTGTAATGAGTACTTTACGGGCGTTATCTCGTTCAGTCTTCCTGGCCACCGTATGCAGCAGGTGCTGGTATTATCTCCATTTCACAGATGAGGAAACCGAGGCAAAACCCACATAATCTGACTTCAGAGCTTGCAAACTCTGTCACTGCAATATAGCACTTCTCTCCCTAGACCAATGGAAGGAAATAAAAAGTGAAGAAATACATAAAAAAGATCCCAATTTAGGGGCGCCTGGGTGGCTCAGTCGGTTAAGCGTCTGACTCTTGATGTCAGCTCAGGTCACAATCTCATGGGTTTGAGACCCGCATCGGGCTCTGCGCTGACAGTGCTGAGCCTGCTTGGGATTCTCTCTCTCCCTCTTTCTCTGCCCCTCCCCCTCCTCTCAAAAAAATAAAAATAAGAAACATATATGCCAATTTAGCATGGGATAAACACAGCAATTCAAGCAAGTGAGGGAGAGGGACAGGTTGAGAACCATTTGCAAAGTACATTGTTAGATTTCAACCTCATACCTTATCCCAAAATCAATTCCTAGTGCATTAAAAAAAAAAAAAAAAAAGTGACCAATGGAAACCCTAAATATGCACAAGAAAATGTGCGTACATATTTCTCTGTGTTTAATTCAAGCTTCATGCCCTCTAGGGTTGCAGGTTTAGCCCCTGTGCTCCTGCTCTGAGTGCCCAGAGTCTGACCGGTGACACTGACCATGTCTTTATTTCCCTGCATGGCCTGCCTGGGGACAGCGCAGCTCCGGGACGGTCGGAGCACCGTGTAAGAAACCCAGCAAGGGCTTCTGTAGATGTCAGATGAGGGCCAGAGGCAAGGACGGGTTAACATTTGATGGCCTCCAGGGAAACTGACCCGGCTTTCCTGGTCCCGTCGAATGGAACCACTCTAGAGACTCCCGCCTGCCAGACACAGGGTCCTTGGCCTTGGATAGCAGGGGACAAACGCCAGCAGATTCTTATGGTCCAACTCCTCATCTTCAATCTTTTTGAAGATCATCACTCCTCTCCTGCCACAGAAGGACAGCGCATGTGTGACTGTGGCAGGGTGTGAGAGGCAGTGCGGCCTGGGACTTGAAAGTCTGGGGTTTTAGAGCTTGGCTGTCATGCGCTTGGGTCCTTGCTCTTTCTTTTACTTAGCTGTATGACCTTGGGCAAGGAACATACTTTTCTGAGCCTTAGGCTCCCCCCCTAAATAATGGAACCAATCATTGGTCCTCTGTGGTAGGATAAAGGGAGGTGACACAGGAGGCCGCTGACACCGGTGCGCAGAGTCTGGGAAGCCTGCGTGGGGTGTTAGGCCCTCTGGTCGTGAGTCACCTGTCAGGGCCGAGGACGCACCCCTAGCCTCCCTAGACTCCCTGCCATCTTCTGAGGGAAGCTCCTTCTGTGGATGGCTAAGCTCATGTTCGTGGCGGCTCTCAGCTTTGGTGTCAGAGGAAGACGACGTCCTCAGCCAACAGTACAGAATCCCACACCGCACAGAGGGGGGTTGACCGCCAGGGGGGAGGCTTCACGGAGGCCCCAAAGCCCCCAGTCGATACCAGGAAGATGGCCAGGTGGGCGGGTGGCGGTGGGGTGGCATCCACGGCCCGGGGAACCCTGAACAAAGGCCCAGATGCGAGAGTTTACGGGCAGTGACTCTTGCTGACTGTGTTTTGGACGGAGACCGCTTCGTGGGGGCGTGGCCGGAGACGAGGCCAGAAAAGCAGGCCTCGCCAGGCTACTAGAGACAGCTTCAAAGACTGGTGTTGTGGGACAGGGTGTCGGTCCCTCAGGTCAGCAGCTCCACCCCAAGAACACTGGGTGCCCACAGGTGCCATGCTGATTACTGGGTCCTTGGGGAAGGTTCCAGTTAGTCAGGCTGTGTTGCCTCCGTGCCTGACCCGAGGGCCCCACAGTCGCACAGAGGCCACAGGACAGACACCCGTGTTATTAACAAAAACACACGCCCCGCCACACCGTAGCCAGGCCTGAGGGGAAATGGTAGACCAGAGGTGGAGGGCCTGGCTGAGTCAGGGTTTCCCAGAGCAGGAGGGGGTGGGGAAGAGGCTGGCCTGAGGGAGGCTGATCCTGGGGACTCATCAGTCTGGAACTGATGTTGGGGGGGGAGGGGGAGTTTCAGCAAAGGGCCGGAATGTGACAATGGCGTGTTGCTAAGAGAAGCTTGAACAGAGGTAACAAATGTGTGCCAAGCACCTGTTCCGCGTCAGGCCCCGTTCTAGGGGACAAACCAGGCAAATTCCCCGCTTTCGATGAAGCATTCAATGAAAACGGATAAATTGCCTGCCTCGGTGAGGTGGTGGGAGACGGACGAGAAACACATCAATATTTAACGTATCAAGTAATGAGACCTACCGTGAAGGGAACACGGGCGAGGCCGGGGGCGGAAGCACGAGGAACACACTCGATCACACGCGTGCTCAGAAAGGTGTCCCCGGAGGGACGGGACCCCTGAGCGACCTGGAGAAGAGTGGCCAGGCAGTGGGAACATCAGGTGCAAAGGCCAAGAGGCGGAAGCATGCCTGGCACTGGGGGCCGAGGAGGCCCAGCTGGGAAGAATGCAAGGTCAGAGGGGTTCAGAGGGGGGTGGGGCCGGCAACTGGGAGGCCGCCTGCAGCCCCGCCTTCAATGCTTTTTTGTTCTTGTAAAGAGTTTATTTTATTTATTTAATCTTTTTAAGTTTATTTATTTATTTTGAGAGAGAGAGAGAGAGAGAGAGCGCACGCGCCTGCAAGCTTGAGAGGGGGAGGCGCACAGGGAGAGGAGAGAGAGAATCCCAAGCAGGCTCCACGCCGTCAGCACAGAGCCCCAGTGTGAGGCTCAGACTCATCAGCATGAGATCGTGACCTGAGCCGAAATCAAGAGTCAGACGCTTAACCCACTGAGCCACCCGGGTGCCCCCAAACGTGTTAAGCCATCCCAACACCCAATGTGGGGCTCGAACCCACAACCCTGAGATCAAGATTGCACGCTGCGACTGAGCTGACCGGGTGCCCCTGCACTTGTAATCTTGAGCAGGTTATGTTAGCCTCTCTCTCATTTTACCTCTTTTCATTTCACTAAAACGGGTGTACTGGTCAGGACTCTAGAGAAACAGAAGCCATAGGACGTGCATATGTAGAAGTAACATCTATTTTTAAGGAACCGGCTTATGCAAGTGTAGTGGCTGACAAGTCCCAAATCCGCAGGGTCTCCCTCTGTCAACACTTGGCTTCCTCCTGACCTCGGTGGGGAGCCGTGGGCAGAGGGCCAGGCGGCAGCCCAGGCGAGTGGGGCCACCCGGCAGGCTGGAGACCCGGGAGGAAGCAGGCTGGTGGTCAAGTGTGAAGGCCGCCTGCTGCTGTACTCCCTCTTGGTCTGGGGCGGTCGGTCTCGGGTGCAAGAGCTGAGATGGAGAATATCTATCAGGCACGAAGTACGCTGACCGGCAGGTGGTAGATGCCTACTTGACGGTCGTCCTTGTCACTGAGCGCGACCGCGCGTCGAATGCCTAGTGGGTCGGGCACTCTGCGCGGAGCCTCCACCGCGATATTTAATTCGAGGCCTCGTTACCACAATTTGAGGTCGGTTTTATTACCCCCGTTTACAGCCTCAGAATTGAAGGTGCATAGAGGTCGCTCGCCTTGCCGAAGGGCCTTCTCTCCCGGTAAGTGTCAAAGCCAGAGCCAGAACTCAGGTCAGGCTGATCTCGAGACCCAGGCCGTTCCACTTGCACGTGCTGTCCAGAACCTGAACTCTCCGAGTCAGGAGGCCCGAGTCACAGAGGCTGGAAATGGGGACTGGAGGCTGAGGCAGGAGGGGAGGGGGGAGTCTCGCTGGGGAGAAGTTCCCGTGAAGCAGCCAAGGTCAGCCCTCACGGCGCTCTTGGCCCAGAGAAGGGGTATGTGGAAGGTTTCTTCCGTGGGATCCTGGCCTCTGGACACACAGCCTCACCCTCACCTGGGCGGGGGACCTCCCTGCTCTCCCTGCTCATTGGAGGAGGGGGTTCTCCGAGAAGAGCTCTCACGGGTCCCGAGGGCCGTGTGCTGAGGTCTGTCCCCACAGGGCCTCAGACCGAGACTCGTGCTGTCCTCCCCAAGCGCGCCACAGTAGTCACCCTGTCGCTGACAGAACGGAAGGAAGGTGCTCACCATACAGTGGTTCGACGTGTTATTATGGAATTTCCCAATGTACACAAACTAGAAAGAACCGTACAATGAATGTGTCGTTACCGTAGGACTTGACCTTCTCAACTAGGGCCTGCAGCTCCCCGTGAAGGAGAATTTTCTAAAGATCCTGTGATAGTATCGTTCCTAGCATGATTATACTGTGTTGTAATCTTGTGTTACCAAGTGTTAATTTCTTGGGGCGCCTGGGGGGCTCAGGTCATGACCTCTGGGTCTGTGAGCTCGAGCCCCTCACCGGGGTCCGGGCTGGCAGCTCAGAGCCCACTTGGGATTCTCTGTCCCTCTCTTTCTGCCCCTCCCCCGCTCTCAAAATAAACATTAAGAAAAAGAAGTGTTAATTTGTTAAATGCAAACACTGCGAATGTGTTTCCATTTCTCTTTATCTTGAGGCACCTCTGGCGCCTCAACGGACACAGACACGCAGGACCTGTGTCCTAGGGGGTAGTTGTTGAACGGCAGGCCCAGGTGGAAGACAGTGGGTTGGAGGGAACGACGCCCACCCCACCCCACGCCCGTGGGTGCGAAGGCAAGAGAGGGGGGACGGCTGGCTCCGGGGATCCCTGCTGCCCCACACTTTGCTGTCACTCCAGGTGATGAGGGGCACCTGTCTCTGTCCTCTAGGAACCCAGCCAAGTAGCGTCCCGGCACAGTCTGTGTGGCCCCCGGGGAGGGGGGGGGCGGGTTGGGGGACTGGGGAACTAGGGTTTGGGAGCACAATCTCCATCTTGGCCCTGCCCCCTGAGGAAAAGGCAAAGAAAGGTACCTGAAGCAGAGCAATTAAGTGCCACCGACTGTGCCCGGCAGAGGGTTCCGGCCATTGTTTGCTTAGGAGGCGGCCCTGTGAGTGACCCTAAGTCAAGGAGGGGAGTGGAGGGGCCTTCCCGAGGGGGCAGGGCCTCCGGCTTCTCATTCTTTTACGGTTCCCACAGGCCCAGGGCCTTCTCTGCTCACAAAGGACTTCAATGCTGGCTTTTGACTGAACCTTTCCCCTTTGTATCTGTCTCTGTGTCTCTCAGCATCTCTGTCTCTGGCTCTCTCTTGTTTCCCAACATCCTTCCCGAGCCCCTGGGGAGCAGAGCTGGGGGGCCTGGCAGTGGGAACCGGACTGTGTCCTGTTCTCACCAAGGACAATGAGGGCCGGAAAGGGCTGGAGCCAGGGCCTGGCGCGGACTCTCGCTCCCTGCCTGTCCTGGGCGCCCCCCCCCCCGCCCCGTCCAGCCCTGTGGTGTCCCCTCCCTCCGGTGCCAGTCAGGGAGGAGTCCAGCCTCTGCTGGGGGTGGGGGGAGATAGGGAGCACTTTTGCTTCACCTTCCCACCGACCTCCTCTCTGGTGGCATCACCTCCTGCCCCAAAGCCCGTGCCTCCTGGGCGGAGCCGCGGACGTCCTCCCTGTCCTGTCCCCCCACACATCCAAGGCCCCCTCCCCCGTATTATTTACTCCTGTTTCCGGAGCTGGTGGCGGGACCAGCGGGTGGACGGGTGTCAGGGCCACGTGTGAGGGAGCAGGAGGAAACATCTGGCTTCCCTCGTCCTCCAGGGGCCGCCTCGCCAGCCCGGAGGCCTCCAGCCCCTGGGGGGAAGCCAAGCCCCAGAGGTTAGCACCTTTGCCCTTCCCACCTTCGGGCCTGCAGAAGCCTTTGTGGCCTCATACCCCCTTACTTAATGATGGTTATTAGTGGGTAGAATGCCCCTGCCAGGGTTAATTGGTAGGTTAGGTAACTAGGCACCCCAGAGATAGGCTGGGTGGAGAGCTGAGATCGGCACCCTCGGCCTCGTAAATGCACCTGTTCCCGAAGAAGGGGTCATTATTCCTGAGCCACATGCTGTCACTGGTGCCTACACGGTAGGTGGCAGCAGGTGCTCCGGTTGCTTGGCAGGGACCTGGACCCTGCTCTCCGGCTCCTCCCCACCTGCCCTAGCCTGGCCCCACCCAAACTCTCATCTCGGAAGCCAGGGTACCCTCAGGTGACCAGATCCCCTGGGTGTCTATGTTCCCTTGGGCTGGGACCCGGCCCTCTGCCACAGCTCCCACCCCAGTTCAGGAGGAAGTCAAGGTTTGACAGAGGGGGCCCTCGGACCAACCCAGCCTCCTCTTACAGCCAGGGCCCATTTGGAATAGGCTGTCATCCTCCCCCAGAGGGTCCCACATACCACACATCCCCTCACCATCACTAGGTAAGTTCCTCTCGGGGAGACTCTGGTCTCCTCTGAACTCTCCTTGCCTTGTTCCCAGGGAGACTTGACTCCAACTTCAGGTCCCCTCAATGGGCCACTCCTTCAGGGTCTCCAGGGTTGGCTTCCCCCGAGAGAGGCTCACCAGAGACCCAGCAGGAACCCTCCCCAGCCCTCAGGGCAATGGTACTGGTCCCCAGGAGATGCGAGCTAGTGGCGCCCTCTGCAGGCATCCTGGGGAAATTGCAGAGCACTCGTTAACCTAGGGACGGAGGAGCCTGGGGTCTGGGGTTCCTGCCACAGATGGGAGTGGGTGGGGTTGGCCCCTGATTAGAGAGAAGGGGCTCTAATCCTGGACCCACTCACTTCTTCATCTCCACTGGGTCTTTGTCCCTACTTAGACACATCCCACGTGCAGTATTGTTACCAGACGGGCAGATTCTTTCAACCAGCCCACCAGTCTTTACTGCCCATTATCAAGCACAGTGCAGAGTACCAAGTGACCAAGGCAAGGTGCACACCCCAAAGACCACGGCTTCCGGGAGGGGCTGCCTAAGGAGCCTCAAAGGACAAGTACTCTGGACAGAGAGGTGTTCCTCAGGGCAGGACACAGCATAGGACCTGAGAAACCACATCCTTCACTTTTTTTTTAACGTACGTTTATTCATTTTTGAGAGCTAGAGATAGAAAGTGAGCGGGTGAGGGGCAGAGAAAGGAGACAGAAGATCCCAAGCAGGCTCCACGCTGTCAGCACAGAGCCCCGTGCAGGGCTCCAGCTCATGAACCACGAGATCATGACCTGAGCCGGAACCGAGAGTCAGACGCCCGACTGAGCCACCCAGTCGCCCAACCACATCTTCATTTCCATCAAGGTTGGCTCCAAGGTTGATGGCCTCGTCCCTACCATTTTGTATGCTTTGCTAAAGCACAGCAAGTTTCTATCTCGGCTGCAAGACAGGAGAGAAATGAAGGCACGAGGACAAAGAGGATGGGCAGTGATCAACCTCGGGAGTCTCCAAACACGGACAAATGTCCACACTGGCATTTCACAGACGGGGCCGGGAGGACGACGTCGGTAGAGAATTCCCTTCTGAGGACTTGGAGGAGGGGCAGGGGCCCTGTTTGCTCAGGGTGGGTAGTCAGAGTAACGAAGCCCCGAGAGGTGTCGCAGGGGCGAGGGGCCTTTCCTTCCCTCGTTCCCGTTCCAAGATCTAGTCCCGTCCTGACCGGCAAGGAAGGCTTCCTGCGCTCAAGCCCCGACCCCTCTTCCGACAGGTCAACACAGCGGGTCACTCGCGCACTTCACTTCCGCGAGGAGACTTTCACACGAGCACGCACCGCTCCAGCGCCTCACAAAGCGTTTGGCGTGGATGGTGCTCGATCAACACCTGCTAAAAAGGAACCTTAGAGGAAGAAGCCCCGCCACCCCCATGGCTGGAGAGCACAGGTATCGGCCTGCCACGGCAGCCCGCGTGTGCGGGGACGGCACAAGAGGCTCGCGGTAGATCACGGCTCACAGAACTACAAAGAATCAACTTTATTGGACACGCAGGGTCAGTTTCTCTTTTTGCCCTTCCCCGTGACCTTGGCTGGGGCGAGGACTGGAGCTGTTGCCTGGTACAGCGTGGAGGAGATCTTGTTGATGTAGTACAGGCCAACCATGGAGAAAATGAAGCTGCGGGTGAAGACAGGAAAGTCACGGCATCGGCGGGCATCCGGCCAGCCTGGTGCCTCCTCGGGCAGGCGGGCGGCGGCAGCAGGGCAAGAATCCTGGATCAGGTTTGGGGAAGTGGGGAAGTGGGGAAGGGGAAAGGAGGGAGGGGGAAGCACGCTGCGCCCCTTACCCAGCTGCGAGGCACTTACCAGGTGGTGACACAGACACGGTGAATGAGGCCGGATGCAAAGAGAGCCAACAGGAGGCAGAGGAGAACTGGGGAGGCAAGAGGGCACAAGGAGGGTGCTGGTCGGAGTGGGAAATACCAAGCCTTCATATGTGCATTCTAGGAGACACCCGGGGCGCTCTGAATCTTGGGGGACCTGCCTGGAGGGAGTTGGCATGACACTGGCAGGAGGACTTCAGACGGCCTTAATGATGCCCGGGACATGGAGGTAGGAGACGCATGCTCCTTACCAGCTCTGTCACAAATGTCACTTAACTTCTCTATCCTGGCTTTCTTCCAATATAAAGGAAAAGGAAAAGTGACAGCAGCATCTGAAGGGCAAGGTTTGCTGCTGTTTGGGAAAGAGGGTGAGGCCTTTGCCACAAAAGCCAGCCACTAAGGATTGATTCGCTCAACTGGCTGTCCAGCGGTGGAAGCTGAGGGCCTCAGTCCCCGGACACAGGTTGGAGGGCAGAGGGTCTGGACACCCATGCCCACGGAAGCAGCAAAGGGTCTCCGGGGCATCCGGAGTAGGACTGGAGAGAAAGTGAGAGGGTAGAAAGGAAGGGCAAACACCGACCGCCCAGCTGGGGAGGGCAGCGTAGGACAAGAAGGCCAAGAGCCCTGCCCCACAACAAAGGTCTCTTTCCGAAGCACAGGAAGACAGAACACATGCAAACAAAACCTCCGAAGGCTTGAGGCTGCAGGAGGGAAGGAGCTGGGGGAGACTGCAACAGGGCTGAGTGGAGAGAGCAAGGCCCTGAGAAGGGTGCAGAAACCAGGTCTCTGTTCTACGGGAGGAAGGCTCCACAAGAGGCGGCATGTGCTGTCACTTTCAAGCTTGTGACACTCCTTAGGTGACCCGGCCTCGACGTCTGGTTTGCTTTCTGACCTTAATTCTGCATAAATAGCGAAATCATCAAGTCTCCATTACACAAGCAATAACAAGTACGTTTCAAACAGGAAACGATCTCACGTTTATTCTAAGTCGGTCAGGGTCGCTGTTGAGGTGAAATCTGGAGGCTCTAACACTTAAGCTACTGACGATCGTGTCAAACACACAGAATCCACGAACACCGGCTCAACCTGACATCAGAACCCCTCATAGAGTCAGTCCTGTTCCTTCCTCTGGGGGGAACAAAGACCGTCCCCAAGGACGTAGGCAAGGCGCGCGCCCTGTCCTCAGACCTCCCCGGGGAAGTGGCCCAAAGGCAACTAAGTTTCGCGCTTTCGGGCCTTCCCTTCCAGCTCCTCCACGAGCTAGAGGACGTGTTCCGGGAGCGTCAGCGCCTCCGACAGCCTCGGCAAGCACAGCTCCCCTACGCAGCCCGGACCAACTAAGCGCCTGGGAGGCCAGTCCCCTGCTGGGGGAGGTTAGAGCAGAGGGCTCACTCACCGCCCCCCCCCTCCCCCCCCCCCCCGGTTCGCACTTACTCTCGGGGAAGATCTTGGCTTGGAATCCTTTGCCAAAGACCAGATTCTCCAGGTTGTTGAAGGCCTGGGCCCAGGGAGTTAAGGGTGGGACGAGAGACCCGGCAGAGCCGCGCGGCCGCCTCCTCCCCCCGCCCCCCGCCGCGCAGGAAGGATACGGTGAGAGAGAAGACGAAGAGGCCCGAGCCCAGCAGGCCCCCCTGGATGGTGAGCCACTCGGTGGAGGCCAGCTGGCGGCTGTACATCTGCATCCCGGCGAACAGCAGCAGGGACAGGAGGGAGGAGAGCGCCAGCGAGGTGCCCGTACCCACGGCTGGAGGGGCGGCGACCACAGGAGGCGCCGAGTCGGGCTCGGCCCGGCCCCCGGCCGCGGCCACAGCCGCTTCCCCGCCCCACCCCGGGCCCCGCGCCCCCTCGCGACCCCCGGCGTCCTCGCCCCGGGCGCCCGAGCTCTCCCGCCCCCGGGGCCCAGGACACGTCAGCTCTGCGGGCAGAGGACCGCCACAGCCGGGCCGCCCCCACCCCACCACACTCGTCCGTCGGGGGGGATCCCGCCGGCGCCGTTACCCATCATGTCCTGCCCTCCGGTCCAGTGGACGCCTCGGGACGAGCCGAGAGCGGATGGAGCCGAACCGGGGCGGCCGGCCGTGCGCATGCGTCAGCCCGGCCCGCGGGCTCGCTTCCCCCCCACGTCTTCCCCGCGCTCCCTCTAGGCGCCTGGCCGCAGCGCCCCCTGCCGGCAGGGAGGAAATATTGCGTCCAGGAGGGGCCGTGGCCACCGCCCTGGTCCCCGGCCCTTCCCCGCACCCCGAGCGTCTGCCGCCTCTCGGCGCAAGCTGCTGGGCCCGTGGCCCCTAGCCTCTAGCCCACGTGTGTCTTCTTTGCCATTTATGTCGTCTCCAGTGCCCGTTCCTCACACCTCCCTCCGCCATGATCGCTGGCTGGGCATCTCCCGTGGACTCTTGCCCAAACCAAAATCTGGTCCTCCCATCCTGGAGCCCGTCTTTCTCTGAAACTCTCCTCCCGCTTTATATAAGTAAGACTACGGAGCCAACGAAGAATGGCAACATAAGAAATGGCTCCCCCTCCAATGCCATTCCATGTTACCCACACCTCCCCCCCCCCACCGTCTTCCGAGGACCACGTGGGGAGAACTATTTCCCACCTCCTACCTCGACGGGCGCTGTTCGAGGCTGTCTCTGGAGCATGCGCAGTGACATCTCACCCCCACCCCTCCCCACACCCCCACCGGGCTCCCGCATTAAGCCCGGGGTTCGCAGCCGCAGCCGGGATCGGGCACCCGGGGGCGGGCGGGCATGGTAAGGCCATGGCTGAGGGTGAGGACATGCAGACCTTCACTTCCATCATGGACGCGCTGGTCCGCATCAGTGTGAGTTACGGTGGGGTCGAGGGGAGAGGACGGGGGCGGGGGGGGGGGCACAGGGGTCCGGGGCCGGCCGGAACCTTGAACAGGTGGAGATGAGGCAAGATGCCGGGACGCAGGCAGGGGCCTGGGGAGGTCAGAGGGGACCGGGAGGTTCGGGGTGTAGTTTGGAGAGGGTAAGCCCGGAGGTAGCCCGGAGGTGAGTGAGGTGGCGTCCATCTGCTGGGGTATGAGGAACCAGGAGCCGCCCGGATGCAGCGGCTGGGCTGGGGTGCCCGCCGGCAGTGCACCAGGGCTGGGGCTCTGTACGCTACGAGGAGGGGGCGTGTGTGAGCTCGGATGTTTTCCAAGAAAACCGAGGCTAGGTGAGGGGCGATGAAGGAGCCGCCCCACGGTGCAGTTCCAAATTTGGACCCTTCGGCGAGACCCCACCCCACCGCGCCCCCACTCAGGGCTGCCTCGGAGCCCGCGGTTGTCATGGCAACCCGTGCCCGGCTCTCCCAGGGGCGGTGCCAACCCTGCCCCCCCCACCACTTCCTTCCCCCTCCCTGCCTGTCCCTCCCTCCTTTGTGTCAGCTGCGCCCCTGACCGGGATGGCTGCGAAGAGAGGGACCAAGGTGAGGCGGGGGTGGGGGGGGGTGGGGGGTGGGGCATAGCTGGAGGACCCCCTCCACCAAAAAAGGGAGGGGTACTTCCGGTGGGGAGGGGGCAAGTAGGCGGGAGCTGGGCTCCCCGTCGCCTGGGGAGGGGGTTGCGGCTAGTCAGGGGGAGGGGGAGGGGGAGGGGGCGGGGGCGGGAGGGCCGGACGGTCGGGGGCGAAAGGAATGGGCTCGTCTCGCCGACCCGAGGAGCCGGGTGGGGAAGTGAAGGCTGGGGAATGGAGCCTGGGGCGGCCGCGGGCCGAGCCGCGGCAAGATGATGGACGCGGTGAGCAGGAGGATGGAGAGCGAGCGGCGCCTGGCTATAGGGAGGAGTCACGCCGGGGCGGAGGGGGGTGCCCCCGAAGGGGGCGGGGGTCCGCACCGAGCTGCAGAATGGGCGGTGTCCTTGAGAGCAGCTGGCGGCCCAGAGGTGGGGGGAGGCGGGCAACCGCCAGGGGAGAGGGGCTGCGGGCCCAGCTCCCCCGCAGGGGGAGCGAGAGGGGCGGGGCTAGAGGCTGGGGGAGGCTGGCGCTCCAACCCGCCCCCCCCCCTCCGTGGGCTTTAGCTCTGTGCCAGAGCAGGAGAGGCAGGCGAGGGAGCCGGGAAGGTGTATGAACCAGGCCCCGGCCGGTGCTGGGGAAAAGCCTTAGGCAGCTCGTCTTCTTGCCCCTGCTCCAGACCCCTTGGGTTTCTGAGGGCAGCCGAGAGGCCTGCCGAGATGTGCCCGGTGTCGTGCTCTGAGCCGGCCTCCTGCTGTCTCCACAGACAAGCATGAAGAACATGGAGAGAGAGCTGCTGTGTCCGGTGTGTCAAGAGATGTACAAGCAGCCACTGGTGCTGCCCTGTACCCACAACGTGTGCCAGGCCTGTGCCCGGGAGGTGCTGGGCCAGCAGGGTTACATAGGCCACGGTGGGGACCCCAGCTCCGAGCCCACCTCTCCGGCCTCCACCCCTTCCACCCGGAGTCCCCGCCTCGGGCGCAGAACTCTCCCCAAGCCGGACCGCTTGGATCGGCTGCTTAAGTCAGGTGGGGCTGGGTCCCGGGGACCGGGGGGTGGGGACGCTGGGGTGTCCACGGGGAAGATGGAAACCTCCGTCGCCGGTCAGGGGCATCTGTCTGTCTTGCGGGGGGTGAGGAGACCGTTCACACAGGCTCTAATGCGAGCTGAGCTCTGGCACAATAAAAAGTCTTTTTTTTTTTCCATGGAGCAGACTCCCTGCCCCTCGGCCGGCCGAAATGCTCACCTCCCTACCTCCCTGCACTTCCACAGGCTTTGGGACGTACCCCGGGCGGAAGCGAGGCGCCCTGCACCCCCAGGTGATCATGTTCCCGTGCCCAGCCTGCCAGGGCGATGTGGATCTGGGGGAGCGGGGCCTGGCAGGGCTGTTCCGGAACCTGACCCTCGAGCGCGTGGTAGAGCGGTACCGCCAGAGTGTGAGTGTGGGCGGCGCCATCCTGTGCCAGCTGTGCAAGCCCCCGCCACTAGAGGCCACCAAGGGCTGCACCGAGTGCCGAGCCACCTTTTGCAACGAGTGCTTCAAGCTCTTCCACCCCTGGGGCACCCAGAAGGCCCAGCACGAGCCCACGCTGCCCACCCTCTCCTTCCGCCCCAAGGTGAGCCAGCCCTGGAAGAGCCTGCGGAGGGAGGGACGCGGTGGTGCCGCACGCTGGGGGGCGAGCCCGGCTCTGTGGGCTCGCGAAAGGAGGTGGGTGGAGGTTCGCCTCTGCCGGGCTCCTCTTTCTGTAACAACAACAACAAAAAGGCACCGGACGAGTCTTTAAACATCGTCCAGCCTCCATACTGTCTGCTGAATGAGAACGATAACATCTGCCCTGCCGTCCCCATGCCCTGAGGGTTGTGGAAGGGATCACATGAGATAGTGTTTGTGAAAGTTACCTGTAGGCTGAAAAGATCTGTCTGCGTTCACGCGTTCGCTGAGTAAATATTTATCAAGCCTGGTGCCTGGTGCTATTCTAGACGCCGGGGACAGGGCAGTGAACAAGATGGGCAAGGTTAATTATTAGCCGCAAGGCAGAGATTAATTATCGTTATTATTGCTATTAGCACGCATCCGGAGGTAGAGGGGAGGGCGGAGCTAGGCGAAGACCTGGTGCAGGCCAGGCTCCCTTTGGTGCCAGTGTGCGCCACCAGGTGGCACTGTGGAGCACCCCGGCCGGGCTCCCCCACAGGGCCGTGGAGAGGCAGGGCCAAGCGCTTGGGTGGTCGGTCAGCCCCCTCAAGCCCGCCGTCACTGCTCTTTCTGTCCCTAGGGCCTGATGTGCCCAGACCACAAGGAAGAGGTGACCCATTACTGCAAGACGTGCCAGCGGCTGGTGTGCCAGCTCTGCCGGGTGAGGCGCACCCACGGTGGGCACAAGATCACACCGGTGCTCAGCGCCTACCAGGCCCTCAAGGTGAGGACTCTGCCTCGCTCAGCCCACACTCACGCCCTCTGGCACCTCCTCCTACATGCTGGCCTCTGCCGAGCTAGGCACGATGCCCACCTCTTTCTTCCCCCTCAGGACAAGCTGACAAAGAGCCTGACATACATCCTGGGAAACCAGGACATGGTACAGACCCAGATCTGTGAGCTGGAGGAGACCGTGAGGCACACTGAGGTGAGGGAGGGCATGGAGGTGGGCCCTGGGCCCTGCCGGGGAGTGGGAGCCGGAAGGGGGGTGTGCGTGGGCATGGCCCGATCACCTGGTTGCCAGCTCAGGAGGCCCATGTGGGGTCCAGGGATGTGTTGGGGTTCTGGTTAAGCCAGGTTGCCTGGGACATGGGTGCCCCAGACCAGGCTGTACCTGGGGCTACAGTGGGGACAGGGCGGCGGTCACCCAGGACAGGGAGAGCTTGGAAAGCCCCGGAGACATAGCTGAGATGCCCTCAGTCTCGGCTGCCGCTGAGGGTGGCACACACCTCTGACACTTTCCGGCAGATGGCTCGAATCGGCCGACGGGATAGACAATAAGGAAGGGGCGGAGGCCGGTGGACGTTAGTGCAGTCGTGGCCTCTCTTGTTTGGGGGACTCCTTAAGGGCTCAGGGTTGTGGTGTGGGCATCCAGGAAGGTCAGCACAGAGCTTCAGAAGTTAAACCCATGTGGGTGTCCGGGGGTCTTTGGAGACGCGAGCCTGGCTCTATTGGAACGGGCGGGTAGGGTTTCCCCAGATCTGCCGTGGTCCCCGCCCCGGCGTGGCGCCCCAGGAGGCAGGCACAAGTGCCGCCTTCGAGAGGAAGATAGTGAGTGTTGCTCTCTGGGCAGGTGAGTGGCCAGCAGGCCAAGGAGGAGGTGTCCCAGCTGGTGCGGGGGCTGGGGGCTGTGCTGGAGGAGAAGCGGGCATCGCTGCTTCAGGCCATTGAGGAGTGCCAGCAGGAGCGCCTGGCCCGTCTCGGCGCCCAGATCCAGGAGCACCGGAGCCTACTGGATGGCTCAGGCCTGGTGGGCTATGCCCAGGAGGTTCTTAAGGAAACAGACCAGCCCTGCTTTGTGCAAGCAGCCAAGCAGCTGCACAACAGGTACCCGGGGGCGCGGCCCAGGGCGCGGGGGCGCAGGGGTGCGGCCAGTGTCGAGGACGGCATGCGAGGTGCAGCCCCCCGGACAGACGCAGGGGCGCGGCCAGTGTCGGGGACAGCGTGCGAGATGCTGCCCGGTGGACAGACAGGTCCCCAGGCTTTAACACCGGGCCCAACCGGTACCCAGCTCGCCTGCGGGGACGGGAGGAGACCCACAGCAGGGGCCGAGGCTCTAGGGACAGGCGAGGCCGGGGCGGGCGGAGGGGAAGGGCGGCGGCCCGGAGGGCAGTGCCTGACCCTTGCCCGCCCCGTCGCAGGATTGCCCGGGCCACGGAGGCCCTGCAGACCTTCCGGCCGGCCGCCAGCTCCTCCTTCCGACACTGCCAGCTGGACGTGGGGCGTGAGATGAAGCTGCTGACAGAGCTTAACTTCCTGCGAGGTAAGGAGGTGGCCAGGCCCCGTGCCCCATTAGAGCCCTCCCCCGTCTCCCCCCCACCCCCCCAGCAGCGGGCCCGGGGGGCAGCGCCCACCGGGACGTCCCGGCCTCCCGCCCAGCCCGGCCTAGCCGCCCCTCCCCGCCGCCGCCCGCCCGCCCGCCCGGCCACACCGCGCTCAGCGCTGCTTCTCCCTCTCTTTGTTTGTAGGCTGTGGCCACCGCGGACTCCGCTCCGGAGCACCCCAGGCAAGTCAGCGGCCCTGCCCCGGGGGCCCTGCCCTGCCGCCCCCACACAGCTCGGCCACCCACCCCTGCTTCCTTCTCGGTCCTCCCTCTCCAGCGCCCTCTGTCTCTCTCTCTGCCTGTCTTGGGCTCCTGCCTAATCCCTGCCCTCTGACCTTTTGTCCTCCGGACCCTCGCCCTCTCTACTTGCCTCCTCTTCCCCTTGACCCTGGTCTCCTGCCGCTGTCCGGCTCTCACTCGCCCCCTCCCGGCCCCTGCTCTCTGGCTTGCTGGCCCTCGCGTCTGTCTCCCTCCCGCCCTGCCCCCTCCTCCTGTCCGTGCCCTTTAGCCTGGGTTCCAGTGGCCTTTGTCTGCCTTTCCCCGGGCCCTTCTTTATTCGTAGAATAAACAAGGTCATAGAAAGAAGGGTCCCCATCTGGTCTAATACCTTTTTTGACAGAGGAGGAAACTGAGGCCCAGAAAAGGGAAGCAACTGACCTAAGGCCAGAGTGAGAGAACGGCAGGCCAGGACGGGCACGAGGCCCCCTGCCCCCCGCCCCGTCCACACCCGTCTCTCCCCTGGGCTGTGCCCTGCCCGCCCCCTGCCCGGCCCCCGGCCCCCAGACGGCTTTCTCCGCGGCTCCCCCTCACCCACACTCACCCCCCCGGCCCCCGCTGCTTCCCCTTCCCTTGCCCGCCCTCCCCGCCAGGCCGCTGACCAGGCCCCCACTGACCCCCTCTGTCTCTCCCCACAGTGCCCGAGGCTCCCGTCATCGACACCCAGCGCACCTTCGCCTACGACCAGATATTCCTGTGCTGGCGACTGCCCCCCCACTCGCCACCTGCCTGGCACTACACCATCGAGTTCCGGCGCACCGATGTGCCCGCCCAGCCGGGCCCCACCCGCTGGCAGCGGCGGGAGGAGGTGAGGGGCACCAGCGCCCTGCTCGAGAACCCCGACACGGGCTCCGTGTACGTGCTGCGCGTGCGGGGCTGCAACAAGGCCGGCTACGGCGAGTACAGCGAAGACGTGCACCTGCACACGCCCCCCGCACCCGGTGAGCGGCGCCCGGCTGGGCACAGTGCGGCCTTCGAGGCGCGTAGGGTACGCGGGGACCCACTGAGGCCACCGACGGCCGGCGAGGCAGCACAGCGGGCCGCGCGCCAGCTCTGGGGCTGGACCACCTGGGTTCGGACGCCCGCTCTGCCTCTTGCCAGCTGTGGCTTTGGGCAAGCTATTTGTCCTCTCTGAACTTCGGGTCCCTGTTCCGTAGGGACAATAGCAGTATTGTTGCTGTGAGAAGGGACTGAGATCCGTTCCCAGTAGTAAGCGTGGGGGCAGTGACTCTCCAGAAAATGGTCTGGCCCCTGGGGCGCGGGCGGAATCCGGGAGCATCACCACCCAAGTGGGGTGTAAGGGCCGGGTGTGAGCACCAGAGTGTGGGCTGGAAGGCGTGGGTCGGTGGGGAGGGGGGTGTCACAGCTGGGACGGAGCGGCAGTGGGGGCTGGGGGGGGGGGCGCGGCCACAGGAGAGGGCCAGGAGGAGGCGCTGCAGGCCCGCTGGGAGACCGGTTTCTGGACCCACTAGTCACTCCTAAAACTCTTTTTGGGGTCCCAAGCCCATTTGGGATGCCCCCTTTTTTCCCCTCATGCCCCCGATGGTGGTCCTCCAGGCCCTGGTCCCCAGAGCCCCCGCCCAGCCCTCAGCAGCTTGTTCCATGTCCTGAAACCCCCCAGTGTCCTCCAAGGCCTGTGTTTGTCCCTGAAGCCCTTTCTTTGTCTCCCTCCCCCGCTGCAGTCCTGCACTTCTTCCTCGACGGCCGCTGGGGCACGAGCCGAGAGCGTCTGGCCATCAGCAAGGACCAGCGAGCGGTGCGGAGTGTTCCGGGGCTGCCCCTGCTGCTGGCCGCCGAGCGGCTGCTCACCGGCTGCCACCTGAGCGTGGACGTGGTCCTGGGAGACGTGGCCGTGACCCAGGGCCGCAGCTACTGGGCCTGTGCCGTGGACCCAGCCTCCTACCTGGTCAAGGTGGGCGTCGGGCTGGAGAGCAAGCTTCAGGAGAGCTTCCAGGGAGCCCCCGACGTGGTCAGCCCCAGGTCAGGCCTCTCGGGGAGGGACGGGGTGTGGGGGCCCTGGGTGGGGGAGCTGGGCCCAGGACGGGGGGCAGAGGGAGATCGGGAGCAGGGACGCCGGGCCGAGCCCGGCGTGGGCTCCGCCCAAGGGGCTGGGAGGCTTGCTTTTCGGAGGAGTGTGTCGCTGGGGAAGGGGATGTGAGGAGAGGGCGCCGTCCACCTGCTTGCACCTGTCCCTCGGGCCCACCAGGCCACCCGTCCGGCCTCTGCATCTCCCAACGCCGTTTCCAACGTGCTGTCTCCACAAAACCCACTCTTCCCAGGACCTCCTTCACCACGTCTGTTTTCAACATCCTAAAATCCTTCCCTTGACGTTGCCGTCTCCACCCCCTCTATTGCCAGCGCCCTGCTTAACGTCCCCCACGCATGGGCCTCCCCGAACCCTTTCTCCCCGCACTGTCCCTAAACACCCCATTTCCCTGAAATGCACCCCCATCCCACACCCCCCCACCCCAGCTCTCTCCCCACACCTGCCTTCCCGTCAGCCCTTCTCTCCCCAGCCCCTCGGTCACTAAGCCGTCTCAACCCCCTCAAACCCTCCTCGAGCTCCTTGCCGGCGTGATGCCCCTCCCCCATTGCTCTCCTCACCCCTTCCTGTCTCCTGCCTCCTCATGGTGCCTGATCCTCACCTCCTTCTCCCCTACCTCTCGTGCCAACGTCCTTGCCCTTCAATACCGCTTTCCTCGTGGACTCAGACCCCCCCCCCCGCGCCCCATATTCTAACCCCTGTGTCTGCGACACGTCCCAAGTCGATCCTTTCAACCACTCGCTCCCCGACATCCCGTCCTCTCACCGTCTCAGCCCTCGGCCCCACCCCACCCCTTGTGTCTCAGCCAGCCCTCACCGCCCCCCGTGCCCCACTTCCCCCCTCCGCTCCCAACACCTTCCCACCCACCGGCTTCCGCAGGTACGACCCGGACAGCGGACACGACAGCGGTGCCGAGGACGCCACCGTGGAGGCTTCGCCACCTTTCGCCTTCCTGACCATCGGCATGGGCAAGATCCTGCTGGGGTCGGGGGCCAGCTCCAACGCGGGGCTGACGGGGCGGGACGGCCCCGCGGCCGGCTGCACCGTGCCCCTGCCGCCCCGCCTGGGCATCTGCCTGGACTACGAGCGGGGCCGAGTTTCTTTCCTGGACGCCGTGTCCTTCCGCGGGCTCCTGGAGTGCCCCCTGGACTGCTCGGGGCCCGTGTGCCCTGCCTTCTGCTTCATCGGGGGCGGTGCCGTACAACTGCAGGAGCCCGTGGGCACCAAGCCCGAGAGGAAGGTCACCATCGGGGGCTTTGCCAAACTGGACTGACCCGGGCCCTGCCCCCCCAGGCCTGCTGGAGCTGGGTTATGCCTCCGGCAGCTTCCCCCTCACGCTCCTCCTGCCGCGCCCTCTCGGCCCTTACCCGATGTCTGTGTATTCCTGGGGCCTTCCCTCCACCGGGGGACTCTCCTCTGCTCACCTTTCTAGATATCCCTCATTCCCTCCAGCCCCCGCCGAGTCTCTGCCCCACACCCTGCCCTTGGCATCTTACCCGAGTCACGGAGGGGCCCCCTTCCCCATCCCTGTCCCGTGCCTCTCCCCCGGCTGCCGGGGAGGGAAGGCATCTGGAACTCTGGGCATGATCCCCAGTCTGCCCTCTGCACTCTGCCCTGCCCAGCTCCCTGCCCCGTCAGTCCTCAACTACAGCCTTGGGGCGGGCAGGCTTTTTTGGCCAGACACTGCCCAGGCGCTCCCTGGCGAGGGGAAGGGGGCCCCGTCATCCTGCTTTAGTCGTTGGGGTCCCCACGCCCCTCGGCCGCATGCCTGTATCCCCTGTCTCCCTCTTGCATGCTTTACCCCGTCCCACACCCACGCCAACGTGCCAAGTCTCCCGTGGGGCCCCAGCTGAGGTTGGGTGTCCCCCGTGGGTTGAGCTAGGCAAGGCCTCTGGGGTCCGCTGCTGCCCCCCTGCAGTGGGCACTGCCCGGCCCGTGCCGAACAACAGCTGTTATTTTCATGGTTTATAAACAATAAACTGTGATGCCGGCACATCTCTGCCTTCCATTCCTTTGTTTCCTGTGCTGGGCGTAGTAGACGGAAGGACCCGGGGTGCAGCACCGTGGCTCAGAGCAGGGGTGCTGGGCGGACCCGGGGCCCGAGGGAAGGAGGTCCCTGGCCGGGTGCTCTGGGCCTCCCGCCACACCGGCTCCCGCTCAGGCCCAGGCTGACGGCGGCCTTCAGGGGACCCGCCGTCCCGGTGGCTGCCGGCCCGGCGGGGGCCCAGGGCCCCAGGGGATGTGGCGAGAGGGCAGGCCCCGTGCCTGCGCCCGAAGGGGTCAGGGAAGCAGAACCACTTCCCCATTCCCGGGGCGCCTGGAGTCGACCCTGCTGGCCAGGGAGGGGGCCGGGCCTGGCGCCAGCACCTCCGGATCTGGGATCTGATGCAGCTTATCGTGGTGGCCCGTGTTGACTCTGCCCGCGTTATCGCCGCCCAGGGGCTTACTTCACACCCCGGGACGCTAAGAATAGAGCCGCCAGGGGCACGGGGCCAAGGGGAGGCGAGGGTGTGGCCGCCACCAGCCCCCAGCCCAGGAGAGGGGCGAGGACAGCCGCGGGTGCAGGTGGAGCCGGGTCACGCCAGCCTCGGAGCCGCCTCGGTTTCGTTTCCTCCTTCCTCGTGCGCCGCCAGGGATGGGAAGAGGTGACCGGCACCCCAATGTCGTCTCCTCACCACACCTCCTGCCTTCCAGATGAACCCCACCTCTTGCCTTCTTCCCACCCCCCCCCCATCCCCTGCAAAGACCCCTTCCGGTCCCCTCCCCACATTCGGTGCCCCCATCTACGGGTCACAGATGGTCACGAGGGGCCACAGACGACAGATCCCAAGGTGGCAGCACAGAGGGGGTCCACGTTTTATTCAGCCACATTCTGGGGCTAACTTCCCTCTCAGGGCTCTCTGGGCCTGTTTTCCTGGGAGCCACTGTCCCAGGCTTGTCCCCAAGGGGCTCCAGTGGGTTTCGGCAGGGCCGAGGCCGGTGAGGGGACGTGGTGGGGCCTGTGAGTGGCCCAAGCTGAACTGCCAGCTCACCAGCCCGGGACGGAGCTGAGAGGAGAGGCCTGGCAGCAAGGAGCCCGGGGGAGGCAGCTGGCACCAGCTGGACGCAGGCAGGCAACACGCCCTACAGGTCGGCAGAGGTGGCCGCCAGGTTCGTGTAAGCGAGGCTGCCGCCGCCGTTGCCCGCGGAGACCTGGGTGGGGGGAGACGCCGGCTGAGAGCGCCTCCCGGGGCTGTGGGTCCCACCCCAGGCGGGGTAACAGGCCCGAGACTCTCACTAACTCTGGAAGGGTTAATTGGAAGAACACCTGCTGGCAGCCAGGTGACCGTAAACAGGGGCCTCTCCTCCTCCCTCCGCTCCCCTTCACTCCCTCCCCTGGGCTCTCGGCAGCCCCCCTGCCCTCCCCTCCTGCTCCCTTCTCCTTCCATCCTCTGTGCCTCCAGCCCCGGCAGGTGTATGCGTGTGTCTCCGTAAAACTGGGAGAAGGAAGTCCCCGGGCGAAGGAAAACAGGGTCAAAGGAAGGAAACTCCCCTCCCCCCACCTGGAGTGGCGTTCCAGCCCCAGGTGGCCCGAGTAATTATTTACCAGGCCCTGGAGAGAAAGGCCAGGTGAGGAGAGGGGGAGGAGGGGTCCTCGCTTCCTCCAGAGGCCAGAGGCCCACGGCGCCCAGGCTCGCCTGGCCAGACTTCTTAGCCCACGTTCCTGCCAGCCTTTCTCAATCTACTCTCCACTCTTAGGAGCCTGGAGGGGAGGCGGGGCACAGGTGCCTCTTCCCTTGTGAGTGCCCGCGGGAAGGGCTCCCCTGGGCACGGAGCCTCACCCCTTTCATGTCTGAGATCCCCGTTCGGCAGAGCAGGGAACGCTAGCTGGAGACGCCGGGAGTGGGGACCCTCTCCCTGGAGGTCCCCTTCCTCCCAAGGTCCCCTCCCCAGGCCTCCTCTGACCTCTGACCCCATGCTCGCCAGGCCCTGTGCCGCGTCCTCCGCACCACCTTTCCCTTCCAAGTCCTCCGGGCTCTGCAAGCATCCTTCCCGAGCCCCTGCCCAGCCCGAGCACCGCACCGCGAGCCCCACCCTCACCTCCTCATAGGGGCTGCGTCTGGTACTCCCAGGGGGGATGTAGCGCCCGTGGGTGTGGTAGGTGGGGTACTCGCTCATAGGGTGATAGGCATCGCGGGGCGGAAAGAGGTCCAGCTGCCCACAGTTCTTCCGGCGGCACTGACACACGGTCTGGGGAAACAGGGTGTCAGGGGGGGCCGTGGAGTTCCCTCCAGCGGGGCAGCTGTGGTCAGGGCCGGAGGCCACACACTCACCAGGACAACGAGATAGACGATGGCCAGTGCCAGCAGGACACACACCAGCACTAGCAGGGCGATGCCCCAGCCGGGTACCCCAGACCCGGACCCAGCAGCGGAAGGAAATGACGCGTCACGTACTACGAGGAAAAGCAGCGGTCAAAATACTGTCCCAGGGAGGTGGCCCTGCCCTCCCAGCACCCTGGGGAAGAGCAGGAGCCCGGAGGCGGGAGGGAGGGGCCCGGGAGGCGGGGGCCTCACCACGGATACTCGAGATGGACATGTCGTATCTGGCTGCTTCTGCTCTGTGCTCGTCAAGCCGTGTCCTCACGTTGAGGGCATCGGTGGTGCCCTGTCGGAAGGCCAGGGTGCATTCTACCACCACAGATCCTGGCCTGCTCCCGGGGAAAGAGAACTCAGCCAGGAGTCCCAGCGTCCGGGCCAGCGATCCCCCCCCCCCCCCACCCCGGGGCTGTGAGTGCGCCAGCCCTCCCCACAGTGGCGGCAACTTCCGCCCTCCCCACAGGGCCCACGCCCGGAATTGTACCTGAACTTGATGTTGGAGAAGCCCAGAAAATCTTCCTGATTATAAACCTGCAAAAACTGGGTGAGAGGGGCGGGACTAAGGCTTGATGCAAACCGTTCAGGCGGTTTTGGGGCTGCTGCTGGGGGAGCACGACAGAGAAAAGAGAGCCACTCACCCACTCAGAAACGTTTCTCTGCAGCTCCTGGTAGTAGCCGGTGTTGGGATCTTCCAGACAAGAGTTAAACTGAAGGTTCGAAATGGAAAAGGACAGGAAGAAAAAGGAGATCCTAATGGACAACTGGGGAGAAGTCTTATGATTGGAGGAGGTGACGGGCTCCACACTGTGGTTAGTGGCGCTGGTGGTGGTCCTGGCGCTGTGGCTGGCGGGGCTGCTGGTGAAGGATGAGGTGCCAGCGGTGGTCAGGGACGTGGTGTCAGTGGCGGTCGGGGACGACATGTCAGTGGTGGTCGGGGACAAGGTGTGAGTGGTGGTCGGGGACAAGGTGTGAGTGGTGGTCGGGGACAAGGTGTCGTTGGTGGTCGGGGACAAGGTGT